>NC_092868.1:15523103-15584441 GCF_032062135.1 Pyxicephalus adspersus
ATTACATGTGTTTATGACTGTGATGTTGGTTTTTAATGCACATAAAATATTTTAGGACACTATTTGTTTCAGAATCTTTTTTTTCTTCATTTCCCTTCTCTAAAAAACTGGTGCGTCTTATGGTCCGAAAAATACGGTATATATGTACACAAATATTATGGACACATTTAGAGCAAATTGACAGGAATAATTTTAAAATACACCTCTAAGTTATCTAAAATGCAGCCTCTACAGGACTTATTTGCTTTGTACACAAGTCTGATGAAAAGCCATAAAAAATATAAAGCAGGAAATAGTTTGGATTTTAAATTTATTAGGTGAAAAAGAAATCTTTAAAATTACATCTGAAATAAAAACAATCCCATTACATTTGTTTCTTGGACATTATGTTGACTGCAATTCCCAGCAGCTCAGACCCTCCAGTGCTGAATTTTACTGCTGGCATTCGATTATGGTCTAGATCAGTGTTTCTCAACCTAACTTTCAGGTCTTCAGCAAACCTATGTTATTATTATATCCATAGCTCACAGTACATCAATGTGGTGGTCAGTAGGAATAATGGCTCCTATGTTTACTGGCCAGTGGGAAGAATTTCACCCTTACAGATTGCCAAAAAAGATAATTGGAATCTGTTAAACTGACCTGTGAGTGACAAATTGCTGATTGTTCAGGGAACCCCTAAAAACCGTTGTTGAGAAACGCTGGTCTAGATCATTTCGAAAATCATCTGCCACATGTGTTTTCTATGCTCAGAAGTATTTCAGGGGGCCCTGAAGCTGGGTGGCAGGGGAGGCAAGTACAGGCAGCTTATGATACCTCTGCTGCAGTGAGACACTTACTGGTATAAGCAAAATAGAAGGTTGCTTTAAGTGCAATCCTATCAGCACCCTGCACCAAGGTCTAACATCACTGCAGATGACATATAAATGTCACCCAGGCCAGGAGGGCATCCTGTAACCCTGAGATAGAATATAGACAGGACAGGGGTCAGCTCCAGGGTGAGCTTCCCATTTTAACTGAAATCTACCAGCTTGTTACACCTGGGGTAAAAAGATGCAGAGCTGTGCCAATTCTTTTAGGTTTATGAACCAACACTGCATTTTTTGTTAGCAATACATTGCTAGGAGTAGGAGAAGGCTCACTGCTAACAGATGAATCCTTACACAAGTAACATGTAGCTTTAAAAAAATCACACACAGCTGGAGCATTGTGAAATCAAATTACATTATTTACTACTACATGATGCCTGTGTACCTAACACCATAGAGAGACATTATTTTGAAATATTGCGAGGGATTGATGTTCAAAGCAATTGCTATTCATTTGAGCAGCACAACTGAAAAACTAGAACTTTCTGCTGTAAAAATCCCATGTTATGTATTTCTACTGTCTACTAGAATCTGTTACTGCAATGCCCTGTGAAATGCAATGGTGTATTATGAAAATAAATAAATCTAAAAAGGGGCAAAAATGAATGCACTGAACACAATAAAAAGGGCATTACAATATGGCTGGGGGTGTGACTACACATTAGGGCAAATTCTGATGAAGGGATTCATCTAAATTTTTTAATTCCTTTAACACCCTATTTCAGACACCAATTTTACTGCTCTACTAACTGATCCTTTATTTCAGGCACTGCCAGTGTAAAACTGGTCTCCGCTTAGGTACAAAAAAAAAAAAAAAAAACATTTTTATGGATGTCAGGTGCATTTACAGAGAACAACAAGCATTTCCTACAATGCTATATACACCTTTTTTGACACAAAGAGCAATTGATCTACATGATCATTCCAAACTGCATAAACAACACCCTAGTGAAAGGCCAGAGCTAAATAAACAGCCCAGGTAATAACAGAAGGTATATTTCTGGTGTAAAACCTGCCCAATTTCCCACAGTTTTCATTTATTTATTTTTTTTCATTTGTAAGTTTGTTTTTTGAAAACAAGAAGCCTGATTCCCAATGTGAGAGATTTTCCCAGAGGGTGATTGCACATCCCTTGACCGGTCTTCAGAGGGGATACATAGGGGAGAAGCTAAGATAGAGGTCAACACTACTTGCTTCTCTGATGCATTCTCCATCCTGGGGGTCTCTGGACTCTTATTGCTGGTCTTGTTGTACATGTGTCTCCTGGGGGGGATCAGCTGCTTTGTCACCTGGATGTGGCACTTCTCCTGGTGGTGCTAGGTGACTTTCTAAGCCTTGCTGTGCTTCTGGATTAGCTGTGAAAGACAATTCCAGTAATCATTTTTTATCAAGCATTTGGCACTAACAATAGTGAGAAATAGGACATTTTTAAAAGTAGTCCATCATTAACAGGCTATGAATATTAAACAGGACTAGCAAGTCTGCAGCCATTTTATTTATAGGCCGAAAAGGAGAGTGTAAAACCCAAACATGTTTCTAAGTTCCCGCTCTGTTGGCACAACTTGAGGCGAGAAGAAATGGGGAAGCAATAAGACAAACCGGAAAATGTATTTGATCCCAATTACAGGATACCCCCTATGAGCCTTACCTTTTTCAGCTGGTACATCTGGTACTTGTGCCTGAAACTTGAGTTCCCCATTGGGTCCAGCAGCTGCTCCAGCTTGCTGAGCCTTCTGCTGTTCCATATGAATGACCGCCTGGCAAGAAATAAAAGATTATCATTGGAACATAGTCCCAGCAAGATTCTGTGCCAGGACAAAGTAATTCCTGTGCACATGCCACATGTGATCCATGTCATCCTACCAATGAAGGACAAAGATGCCAATTCCAGAAAAAGGCTGCAAATGAAACAAGGATGGCAGTGTTTTCTGAAATCTATTTTTTAATTTTACTCTACACTAGGGGAAGCTTTTTAACACAATCTTACTAATGGCAATATATATATATATATATATATATATATATATATATATTTATTTTTTTTTTTTCTACAAAAAACACAAGGGCTATTTAAAGTGTAAACCTTTATCTATAATCAGCCGTGCTCAGACATGCTAGTTGTTAGGGCAGATTTAATATAGATATCTATTTTGCAATATAGCACCATTTCAATAAACTTGTGATTTCTTAAGAGGCTGTCATGTTTGTATAAGGTTCCTGTCTAACAAGCCGTAAAACTCCAGTACGAACACAGCACACATGGGCACCAATCCTTCCCAGGTTTCAGATTCCAGTTTACCTGCTGATATTCCTTCTTCTGTGCATCCAGCTCTATCTTTCTCTGTTGAAGATCCTCATGTTCTTTGCGTAGTTCTTCTGCTCTCTGATTTAAAGCAGCTTCCTGGGCAGACAACTCCTGCTCATATCGCCGCAATTCCTCTTCAGTGTAAATCTGGGATTCCTCTACAGTCTAAACAAAAAGCATTAAGCATATCAATGAGTTTGATTTCTTTATTTTTAGATATTTTCATCTACATACTTGTTATACACTTGTCATACACTGTGACAGTCTAGGCAACTAGTTTGAAATCAGTTTTGTTCATGCAATGCAACCAGGAATTATTCACAGTCATCTAAAGCGCCATATTTCACGACAATACAAATAACACGTTCTAGGAAGCAAATGTTAAACTTTTTAATTGCATTTTAACTTGCCTAATCTCACACCCATACAACAACACAGCAGCGGCCTATACTTAACACGCCCTGGGCTGAATTACGTAACTTTCGCAGAGGAACACAGGGTGGGGCAGACTGCACAATCTTATAGTACACAATTATTCATCAATTTAATAGGCTTAATACGAAAGAAATGTTTGCATCCAAGTATAGTCAAGCATTTTGCATCCTCTCAATAATAAATTATTAAATAAATAGGCTGTGCCTTTTAGAACTTGTGCTTTGCAAATTCTGATAAAAAGATCTCCAAATTTGAATCCCTTTGCCTCTTTAGAAAGATAGGTAGAGTGTTTTTCTTTGTCCCTGCTAAACACTTGCTTTAACAATTATTTTCATTAATAAAACTCCCTCTCATTTAGCACTGCCAAGTGATTGACAGCAGGACAAGAAACAGGGCAATTTTGTTTTACAGTCCTTCTGTGTTCATTGCAAGTGTATTAGCATAATTGTTGTAAGTTCAGTTAATAAATCTTTTCAGGCCACAGTATAATGTGCTTCGCTTTGACTTCTTTTTTTGCCTTGCCCAATAAACATTATAATGATAGAGCATTGTTACAAACAGTGCTATGCTAGTGCAGTATATAGGGTGGTGCTCAAGCTACTTGAAATTGTAGTTTTAGACAAGCAGTGCATGTGATCACAAAGTCCTGCATCAAAAAAGGAAGCTTTAGTATACTGTAGCCAAAGTGGGCATTTTTAAGAAGATTTCACATGGACAGAAGTAAACCTTCACAGCTTTAAATATTTCTAATAAGGGGCGATAAATATATAATGCAGAATTCAACCAGTTAGTTGTATATATTAAAACAGTTTGTGCTCACGTGAAATTCTGGCCCTACCTGTCAGTCTGTATTTTTGAGTGAGTTCTGAGTGAGTCAGATTAGTCTTTTTGTCGGTTAACTGATTTTAAAAGTGATTATAAATGTCATTACCTCCAAGGCCTTTCGCTTTGTTTATATTCAGACAAAATATGGCGATTCCTAATATTTACAGAGATGCTACATACAGGTTAGTCTTATGACCTTCCATATTTTACAGTTCTTTTACCTGCCAGCCCTCAGGGTTATTGAAGTCCTTGCTCTCAGTAGATTTCAGAAACTCTTCCAGTGTAACCAAACGATCTTGATTTGTATCCACCTAAAAGCAAACGTTGTTTGGTAATCTGTACTAATCATGATGAAGTCCTAATTTAAGAACATGGTTTCAGAATCCCCAGTCTACAGGATCTATCAACAATGAGCATTTGTCATCTAGATTTGTGCACGCTACCTCCAGGGACATGCTTTTATACCACAAAAAAAAAAAAAAATACTTGAGCAATCAACAGCCTTTCCACCACATACTATATCAGAGCAGAAACCCAGTTATATTCCTTTAAAAGAAGTGCTAGTTTACCACAGTCCATTCACAATAGGAATAACCTATCTTTATCTCTTTATATGAATTTAAATAATCATTATTATTATTATTATTGGAATGACGTCTTAAATTGTCATCAGGCAATGGTTGCCCCAACTAACATATCTTCAAACAAGAAAGAAGAGTTCCATTAGGTGAAATATTTTCCATGCAATGTTGTCCATTTTCCCTGCACAATAATAGAAGATAGCAGATGGAGTGTTAAAAATTAAGGTAAAAAATGGGGATTTACATTTCTCATGACATGCTCTCGCATACGTAGCCTTTCTTCTTCCATCTCCACCATGTCATCTTCTTCATTCTTTGGATCGTAGACTTTCTCCAGCTACAGGAAAAACATCCCCACAAATAAATGTTACTTTGCAGTAAGTTAGTGTATATCATATTGAGCATAATGTTTAAAGATCCTGTAACAACTAAATGCTTATTTTTTACAACACAAAGAAGAAATAAAGACAGCTAAGTTTTGATTGGTTGTTGTGGCAAAGAAAATTTTGAGGTTTTGAAGGTGCCTCAGAAGGACACCTGCATACTGCATATTAACTAATGGCTGTAAAATACAGATTTCGGGTGGCGTTATAATAAAAATGTCTGGATAATGGGTTACAATACAAAATGGGCCGTCTGGAATACCTGCAGGATGAAAAATCAAGTAAAGGGAAAGCTGAAAACAATCCCAAATTTCAGCTATTTTAATATTTTAAAGAATGCCAGCCACAAATATAACCTATTGGCCATTAACTTGGCAGCAACTGAACTGGATTTAGGTATCTAAATATTGCAACCTGTTGCCGTTTAAGCCAAACAGAATATGGAAGATGATTTAAGGAACTATGAACATGGCATGGTTTTTGGTTCCAGATGGGCTGGCCGATTTATTGCACAAACTGCTCTTCTGGTGGGAATTTTATACACAGCCATATCTAAGGTTTACAGAGAAAGTGAACATATTGGTGACTGGCAGTTCTCTAGGTGAAAATGAGAAGAATGAATAGATTTGTTCGAGGTGACCAATAGGCAACATTAACTCAAATAACCATTTTATAAAACTGAGGTATGCAGAAGATCATCTCTGAATTCACAACATGTCAAACCTTAAAGATGATGGACTACAGCTGCAGAAAACCACACTGGGCCCCACTCCTGTCAGCCAAAAACAGACACCTGAGGTTACCATTTGCCCAGGCACACCAAAATCCAACAAGAAAACATTGGAAAATATTTCCTGGTCATGATAATGTAATGGTGTGGGGGACATTTTGCTGGCACACTTTGGGCCCCTTAGTACCAACTAGGCATCTTTAAAATGCCACAAAATACTGTTGCTGATCATGTCCATCCCCTTATGACTGCAGTGTATCCATTTTTTGATGGCTATTTCCAACAGAACAACATGCCATGTTTACTAAGCTCAAATAACCTCAAACTGGTTCCTTGAATTAATTCACTGTACTCAAATGGCCACTGCAATCACCAGATTTCAATCCAATAGAGAACATTTGGGATGTGGTGAAACAGGAGATCGGCATCTTGGATGTACAGCCAACAAACCTATAGCATCTGCATGCTATCATGTCAACATGGACCAAAACCCCAGAGGAAGATTTCTAGCACCTTTGTAAATACTATGCAATGAAGAATTCTGGCAGTTCTGTGTGGCCAGTGAGTGAAAGTCATTATTTGAAACTAGTGGTTCATGGTTTAAATTAAAAAAAAATAAAATTGTATTAAATACTACATAAAATTACATGGATTCTTATAAAGTGAAATCTGCAATTACTATTATAATTCAAAGTTCACATGATTACAATATGGAGTTTACCTCCTTTGTAAAGAGAGCCTCCAGTTCCTGTTCATCCAGAACGCCATCTCCATTGGTGTCTGCCAGATAAACATACAGAGCAATTATTAATATTTATGGTATTGTCCCACAATGGTTAAAAAAAGCAACAACCTGCACACCACAAAAGAAAGCATTTATTTTCTACAGGGACATTAAACTGTACAGTTCCCCATAGTAGTACCTGTGCTTCGGAGCTTTTGATCTAAAAGTCTTAGCAATATCACACAGACACACACTTTTAGGCTGAAAGAACAATCAGTGGTTGTTGTGGTGGAGGATGTTAGTAAGGGGAAATTTCAGGTGTGCTCTGAGGGTTCAGGGATGATCAGTGTTATCTTGGGTCCCAGCATGGTTAAAATGTTTAGGTCCATTGATTAAAAAGTGTGGGCACCCTTGGATTAAAGAATTCAGTGTCCAAAGAGCACCCTGTGGTCGCAGACAGGAGCAGCTCACCTACCAGCTACAAAGCAAATTGGTGGTACTCTTGGAAACTTTAGTTACCAGATAGATTTGATTTGCTTAAAGGGAACATGTATAGCAGTAAATACAGTGTGTACTGTTGTATTCTTCAATTAACCAGCTGCTGTGCTGGAATTTGTATGAACTTATCTATGTCATTATACAGTTTATTTTTATGAAAAAGTGTCTTTTTTTCGCAGAGCCAAGCATATTTTAACACAAAAATGCTGTCTTACCGTGTAATTTGAAGAATGTTTTGGGGTTGAAATCATTAGGATCTAGGCCATCAGTTTCTTCCCAGACCTCTTTTAGCTGATCCTTACTCCCCTAGTTACAGAAATAACACAGGTTACAGATGTAAATGTTACCTGTCCTACTATAAAAATCTATTTATTATCAGACAAAGTTCAAGTTGAACTTTATCTTCAACAGAACTGGACCTGTTCTGTCATCGCTCTCGCTCTGCAAAAATGCCAAGTTGTCCTAAACCTTTGCTTTCTGAGTCACTTAATTGGAACAGACACGCAAACAGTGACATCAGAACCCTTGATCTGCAGATACTACAGATACCTCCAGTCTGTTTCTGTTAGGAGATACAAATTGGGCAGGCAATAGAAGTATCTCTTGCTTCCATTTAGCTGTGCAGCCCGAGATGTACTTTACCGGCATGCCCAGCACATATTTAGAGCCTGTGCAGAGCTGAAGGGGATTTTAGGAGCAGATTAGTTCCTGGCTCAATCCTGCACTGCCATTGGCTGCTAGGGCTTTATAGCCTCTCTGCTCCCAATCGCCAGTGCCTGTTGTAGCATTAAGCTGGGCTGACTTGCTGCTGGTGTGTTATTTCGTGAGATTTTACTGTAAGGCCTGTGAAAATGTGGAATCGGCTCCCTCAGGAAGTAGTTTCAGCAACTACTATAGATTGCTATAGCTAGATGTTTTTCTAGAAGCACAGAATTTACCTGGGTATTAAGGATTTAAAGAAAAAAATACAGTGACTGTTGATCCAGGGAACATCCGATTGCCTCATGGGATCAGGAAGGAATTTGTTTCCCTGTTGAAGCAAATTGTACCAGAGTTTTTTTGCCTTCCCCTGGATCAACTGTGTCTTATAGGGTTTTGCATCTGGGATATGTTTATTTCCCTAGTGGTTGACCTTGATGGACTTTTTTCAACCTAACCTACTATGTACCTATGTTGCTGAATCTGCGAGTGTATGCTGCCTGGACCGACCGCTTGCCTGTGACCCCGACTTGTGCCTTTTCCCTTTGGATATCTCATCTGGTGGACTGATTACCTGTGTATGACCTCTTTCTGAGTACTCTGTACCCGCCTCTGCTAGAATATTGGTACTGCATTATCTGTGGGCTCCTGGTCCCATCAGTCTTTCGCCAGACGCCATACATTGCACACAGAAATCCTAGGAGCAACTGTGTGCTGGGAAAGCGCAAGTAGCCTACCAAGGTTGAGTAGAAGCTTGCTTTAGGCGAATAGTGTGGCATTAGATTGGGAGAATGGCATCTGGCAAGCACTGGTGCTAGACCAGGGCTTTACAGTTCCTTAATCTTCTTCCTTTTTAAATGCAAGTCCTAAAGCACATGTGGACACTCAGGAACCTAAAGGTACATGTCTCAAAAAGTCACTAAAATTGCAACTTTAAACTGGAGTGCCAATAGTGAATATAATTTACTCCAATATAATTTAGTGAATTGCTTTAAAGTAGGTAAGTTATGTCCATCAATGTATATAAATATTACTGGTAAAGTAGAAACACTTGTGCTTGTCTTTAGATGAGTTCATTTAGGTCTGTAGGAGACTCTGGGTGCTAAGCCCAGATTGTACACAAAGCCTCTCCAAGAAGATACTAAACCCCAACCTCTTCAGCTCTAAACCTCTGTGGCCAGAAGAGGCGTTTGACAGGTGGAGCTTATTTTAAATTTGGATACAACCAAGTGATAGGGTTCAGATTCTTCCACAGACAGTGGATACATGCCTTGCATTCCACTTTTAACGCCCAGCTAAACTATAATATATTATATTCAAGGTCATTACAGCTCACTTTAACAGCCAAACACTGCTAGTGCTGTGGTAAGTGATGCTCCTATATACTCACAGGTACATGGACTTTGGCATGCTCCCTGTGCTTCTTCTTCATTTCTTCATAGTGAGCCTCTTCCATTTTTCTTTTGTCTTCGTCTAGTGACTTGAGATATTCTCTCCTTTCATGTTCCTTCATCATCTCGTAGCGTTTAAACTCTTCATGTCGAGCAGCATCATAATTTTCAAGGTCTTTTGTGGCCTAAGCAAATCAAAAGGTGTTTAAAAGCTTGTGAATAGTAGGGCAGGATTGCTCAGAGTGTTTTAATCAAATGATGGTCTAAAAAGGATCTACCCCACCCAAATGAAATACAATCCTGAAGCCCTATAAGAGCTCAAAGGCAAAATAAATACATAGTAACCCTTCTTCCTCCCAAATCACCAGAATAGGTCCTTTAATGCTGCTTAGGGGCTGCTGGTTGGCTAAGCATAATGTTCTAAAACCCAGGACCTAACATGAATATTTCAAAATGAATCATCAGGGAATAAGTGTGCTGCAAAGGAAATAGTATCAACCTAATACTAATATGTCACACTTACAGCCTGGATCAGTAATTCCAAATCCCGAGCCTCAAATGTGTACTGGTTCTGGGGCTCCAAGTGCTCAAACTGCTTCAATAAAGCCAGGTGATCAATCTGAACATCTGAGGAACACAAAAGTTGAATTACTAAAGTAAACTAATAAAGAAGTACTGCAGCATGCACCATCTGTCATCAAGCAATATACCTGTGTGATTAGGCATTTGGAGAATACATTGTTCCCTTACTAAGGTCACATAAAGTGCTAGTTCAGAAGCAGGGAAACCAATCCTGCAGCACATCAGTTGATGAGCGTGTGCTTCCATCAGATCCTGTTCACACACGTGTTGGTTTGTTCCTAAGAAACTCTACTACCCAAATCAAACTAAAATGTAAATCCCCCTCTCTGTAACCAAATGTCTTGTAATGCATTTCATTTTTATTACCTAAGTTTTCACAGTTATTTTGTACTAGTATGTTTGTCAACCTAATCTGGTTGTATTGTGTACTGCATGCATCTGTGCATGGCTGTTCCTAATTTACTGTTTGTCTCTTGAACTTTGCATGATGCTATTAAATCACTCACATTGGACCATACTTATATATAGCTAAATCTGTCAAGGACTGGAAGACCTGTAATGGGTCAGGTCATCTGAACCACACACAAACTCCAATGGATTTACTTACTTTCTTCCATGGTAGCGTCCATCTTAGCTTTAATTAGCATGCGGAGCCTTGACACTTCCTGCCGTTTGAGCTCATCCAGTCTGGTCCTGACATTGTGACTTACAAAGTCCAGCTCCTTGCTGAGTTTCCCACTCTGAGAAAAAGAGTAAATATAGCCATTTCATTGGGTTTACAGCATTTTAAACATATTTTAGGAATGTTAAAGGAATTCTTTAAGGAAGATAAAAATAAAAATTACATAAAACATATGTACATAAACTCTAACAATGTAAAACAATAGCTTTTGAACTTGATGGAAATTTTGCATGCTAATAAGCTTTGTATATATTGTTTTCTGAGAACTACAGAACCACACACCTCTCTTTTAGGAACCCTGCTCATTTCCTGCTGTCATCCTAGGTCTGGAATGGTGTTACTACCGGTTACACCAGGTTGAAAGAAAAAAAAAAAAGAAAAAAAGTTGTAGAGTTGTAAACTGCCATATACAGTTCAGTCTATAAATATTTGGACAGAGACAACTTTTTTTCTAATTTTCGTTCTACACATTACCGCAATTCATTTTAAATGAAACAAGTCAGACTCAGTTGAACTGCAGACTTTCAGCTTTAATTCAGTAGGTTGAACAAAAAGATTGCATAAAAATGTAAGGAACTAAAGACTTTTTTTTTTTTTTTTTTTTTTTTTTTTTACACAATCACTTCATTTCAGGGGCTTAAAAGTAATTGGACAAATTAAGAAGCTGAAAATAAAATGTTAATTTCTAATACTTGGTTGAAAACCCTTTGCTGGCAATGTCAGCCTGTAGTCCTAAATTCATGGACATCACCAGATGCTAGGTTTCCTCCTTTTTATGCTCTGCCAGGCCTTTACTGCAGCGGCTTTCAGTTGCTGTTTGTTGGCTACCTAAACCTGGAATTTGTGAACCAAAGATCACTGATCCCACTGCTATCCATCCTGAATCTCCATGAATCATATTTTGGTCCCCAAAACAATTCTTATCATCACAGAAAAGCCAACTGACAAAATATACAAGCGCCCTTGCAACTGTGAGTTTATTTTAAACTTGTGATAACCATAACATATAGTATGTCCAAAGTAGTAAAAAAAAAAAGTTTACAGTTAACGTGTGAGGGCGAAGGTACAGGCACTGATATTGCACACTTTGTTTTTTTTAAAGGGGGCGGGCTTTGAGGCTGTCCTCCAACTTAGGTTCATCATCTGGAACAGGTATGGAGTACAAGAGTTTACTACCTTCATGTTTATTCTGGATCAATGGTCCTCTAGATAGCAAGGATGGCACATTTAGAGCCTGGACCTGGTACACACCTGCACACATTGCCCGCTATTCTTGTTCCAGCATCCATTTCAAAGATCAGCACTGTCACAGATGTGCTGTTGGTGCTGGAGTTATGTCCAGTCTATAGGGATAACATTATCTTCAGCTGTTATGTTAAAATTGCACTTTGCTCCAGCACCAGGCCAAAATCAACAAAGTGTAATGTAAATATTAGCAATGCCAGGACAGGCTGGAAGTGTTCCATGCAGATAGATGACTTTAAAACAGAACCTTACCTTAATGTCATCTGCGTTGGCAGTTTGAAGTTTCTCTCGGAAATGGTTGTCTGTTTCCAGCACGTCAATTACCTCTCGCAGATAGCGATCATAATACAGGCCAGTGTCCTGTAACCATATCAATGGAAATTGAGCAGTGGTTGATGGGGTGGTAGTTTTGCTTTAAACAATTTTTCAATATATGTTTTGCATGGCTAATTTTTATTTTACAGCACTGATGTCAGAGTTACCTAATGTTAAAACGTGGGGTCTTTGAAGTGATTTATCCTGAGTGGCTTAATGAATTCATTTAATGTTGCCATGTTCCATGTCTCAGGGCTGTCATCCTTTTTCTGCTTTACTATAATCATAACACTTAAGCTTCCCATAATATTTTCAGAGTGAGTGAGTCAAGGAAAATGATGACAGTCTTGATTAATGAACTTTTAAAAAATGGCAGATCCAAGATTTTATTTTGCACGTTAAAAATGAGTAAAGTGAGGGGAATTTTGTATGCCAGGCAGAACTACACAGACAAATGCTGCTGCCTGTTGTATACATTACCAAGTAGCTCACCACTGCTCCTTACTTTAAAACAATGGCTATTGATTACAAGGTTTGGAAGTGGAAATGAGCCAAGTTCATTGGAAACAGGGACACTAAAACAACTAGATGACGTTAGAAATAACAAAAAAATGATTTGGTTTTATTAGAACTGAACCAAATATCAGAGGTTTAGGTCAATTTAAGAATCTTCCCAAATCAGACGAGCTATTCTTTAACCACTTCAGCACTATCTAAAGTGGCAGCCAGTACTCACATTATGGTCTGGTTTATCAAATTATGATGGAGCTGAGTGGTGCTTCAAAGACTTTATTACAGCTGCTTGAAACTGACTGCAAGGTTTGACGAAGCTTGCTGTACTTATACAAGAATGCATGTACAATTCCAACAGAGCAAATTACATGTAAGAATAATCGTACATATGCATCTTATGATTAGTGTTTTGGAGCTTCCAAACATTAAATTATGAAAAATTGATTAGAGAGGATGGCCGAGTGAAAAATTCACAGAAATACCGATCCTGAGTTCCAAAGAAAACTAGAATTCCTTTGCTATGTACAAAGGCCATTCGCTAGGGTTCCCAGTAAAAATGTAGTTGTAAGGTACTTACAGGGGGTTCTGCAGGCTGCTGCTCCTCTTGCTTAGGTGGAGATCTTTCAATTGGGACAGCAAAGCTGAGTCCCAGAATGGGAATAAGCAAAAGATATTGAATCTTCATTGCACTGTAACAAAGAAAGGGCAAAATATAATTTTTATGCTAAAACATTGAACACTGGAACATTTCCATGCTTTATTTATAAAAGATTCAGTAAGAGCCATTGCATCCAACCTAGGCTTATAGTCAGCCACTTGCTGAAGACCTTCAATTAATACATGTTATCGTAATCCTGTTCTAAAGTCTAGCTTCCTATGTATACAGCTGTCTCTCCCCTAGTAAATAGGTGTAGGGGAAAGACGTTACAATCTGTTACTCCCGACTGCCTCCTTGTGTCATGTGACGTTCTCCTGCTTAAAGGTAACCTGTGCTAAAAAAAATGACTAGGTTGTCTTTGCTTTTAAAAACGTTACTTTGATATCCATTGCTAATTTACAGGCTGCAATGATTTTAAAAACAATACCCAGGAATAAGAATACAAATTCACATTCTGACTTCACTAGAGTATGCTCCAGGACAGTAAATTGTAAAGTAATGAGGGACAAGACAGCTAGGTTCATGGATCTTCAAAAGAAAGTCAGTAATAGAAGTCCCCTTGTTTCTTTCTGGTCTGGCACAGTTATTGATGGGAAAGATATACAGAAAAACAGATTCCTTTATTAATAAAGTTATCACAGAGTTGATTACTCCTCAAAAGGACTTGTAAGAAAAGAAATATAAATGCTGCATTTCAATGACTGGACCTGTTTGGCGAGTCACAGGCCATGAATAGGCATGCAGTCAGTGATATATCGGAAATCTTCCCTTCATGATTGTTCCAGCTCAATGGCTGGCTAGGTAGTGAATCCAGGGTCATACTGCGACAGCCCCCAGCCCCTTTATAATTGCCACATTGACAGGTTTGCATGTTCTCCCTGTGTTTGTGTGAAATTGGCTTTAGGCTATGTACACACGTGCAATAATTGTCGTTGGAAAGGATCTTTCACAATCCTTTCTAACGACTGCACGATGCATGAACGAGCACTGTACATACAGCTCCGTTCTGCTCTATGCAGAGGGGGGGGGGGAACGAAGGAGCAGCACCTCGCTGTGCTTTCTCCCCCTTCACTTCCATTAGGATCGTTTGGTGTTCATCTTCCATGGATATGCCAGGACGGTCGTTCGGACGATGGACAAAGAGCGCTGTGCACACGCCAGATTCTCATTCGATATCGGCCCTGAGTCGATTATCAGACGAGAACCATTGCACGTGTGTACCCAGCCTTAAACCATGGTAATGCCTATGGTAGAGCCAACAGACAGTGAGCCCCTTTGAGGGACAGTTAGTGATATGACAATGGACTTTGTAAAGCACTGCGTAATATGTTGGCGCTATATAAATAATATTTAATTAATATAAATAATTACAATATAATAATTACCTTTAGGCCACAAAAACATTACTACGCAAATATGCTTTAGGTTATCCATGGAGCGAGTGTGGATACATTTCTGCCACTTCAATAACAAAGCAAGTTTAATACACCATGGCAATGTAGATGTAATAAAAACATGCGATAAAACAAGCCCTCCCATGTTTTTTCTCTGGAATTTTCCTCACGGATATCCCTGTTGTGTATACAGGTGCAAGACAGAAAATGTACAGTAATGACATAAGTATAGAGCATTCACCTCC
Source organism: Pyxicephalus adspersus (assembly GCF_032062135.1). Lineage (NCBI taxonomy): Eukaryota > Metazoa > Chordata > Amphibia > Anura > Pyxicephalidae > Pyxicephalus > Pyxicephalus adspersus. Next base: position 15,538,178 of record NC_092868.1, read on the forward strand.
AAATAAGGCTGCAGTTCTCATTATTTATGGGAACAGACATTATGGATGTTATGGGGATAATGGACAAAAAACAACTGGCTTTTGTGAAAAGTGTAATTGTTTGGGATCAATAACAAGCAGCCATCTTTTATTTGCCATTTCTGCTGCACTGTTACTATGAGTAATATGAAAATTTCTTGTTGTTTTTGTTTCTTTGTGTAGAAAAACCCATTCTTTTCCTAAACCCATGATTAGAACTTGGGCCTTGAGCAGAAGTGTCTGACTGAAATGAGATAAGTCCCTGGGTTCTGTCAGCAGACTGGGGGGCAAGGAAGAGCAGTGGGGGAGAAAAGTAAATGTGAATAATAATAAAGGGAAAGCTCTTCTCCTGTCCAATATGGGATCTGTACAAGTTTACTTAAAATGTAATCTGGATCCATGTAATTCATATGTAGTGTGAGGTAATCCTTCTAGAATACTCCATCACTCTGAATACAAGAGGGTTCCAGGTACAGAATACTGAACAATCCGTGGTAACCAATACATTTTTCATTTACAATGGTCATATAACAGAATTTCAGACCTAATGCTATGGAGTACAGCAACTTTTTTGCATTATCAATGCCCTGCCATACAACTGGTCAGCGATTGTTACAATATACAATCTCCTAATCCAGTAATACTAGTGTGATAAGATTAAAAGAACACATTATGTCTTCCCAGACTGGAAGATATTCTACCATGTAAATTATGTATTTAAAACTTTGGATGGTAATTAAAGTGAAATCTGTAAGGGTTTTAAGCTAGTGCACTACAGAAGCAGTAGTCATTCCACAACTCACTGCAATGTAAGGTGTATGTGAATTGACGTTTTTGAAAAATACACAGTGTTTAACCCAGAAAAAAGTCGGGTGTGAAGAAATTGCAGGCGGGTGTCAGCCCTGTATTGTGACCAACTCTTCAGTAACCACCGAAAAACAGCCGAGTGGTTACCGAAAAAAGCCAGGTGGTGCACCCAGCTACAAGAAGAACACTGCATACGGTTCAAATACATAAATGTAATGTGAAAATGGATCCTTTTGGTTCCCACAGGGCTCTTCCCATAGTGTACAAGTATACAGAGTAATATACCAAGGGTTCTGGGGGAATCCACTACAAGTCTGCCACAGTATAAGACGTATGCTGTGTGTACCTGCACATTGTGGCAAATTATCCTTTTAGTGTGGCCACCTCCAACAAAGCTCCCCAATGTCACTCTCCCAAAGTCATCCTCCAGGTCCAGAGTTTTTCGTCTTCAGCCATTGCAAATGGCACATTTGCTGTGCCCATGTTAGGTGTGACATTATTCTGGCATCTGCTTCTTACAGTTACTGGAATTGAACATTCATTGCACATAGCAAGAAGGGAAAAACATTTCATGACAGAGGGGGCTGCTATTCCACCTGCTATTTCTCTACTTTAAATTTAGTTCCATTCTGTTTTACTTGCGGAATGATTTGTAAATTTCACCATTCTTGTGACATACAGATCTACCAGTCAGTACTCTGCCAAGCAGCCACTTGCTCAACGCGCACATGTGAATATTCATTCTGCTATCACCAAGTTGGATGTGGGCACATACCCTACACTGGTGAATCACAAAATAAGTGTGGGAGATGTGTGAAAACCACAAGAATGGCGGTACAGAATTTAAAATAAAGGAAATGGAAAATAAAATAGTAAGAAAAGAAAATGTGACCTTTGTGCATTTAGAAGTATGCCTTCAAGTGCACTTGTGCCCAGACTATGGACATTAACCCCTTTAAATATTATTAACAAGCCATAAAAGGGCTGTAAAAGAAACCATCCCTCACTTCTGTAATTGCTTTTTTGTGATGGTATTGCTTCTCAAAGATCACAAGACTTTTAGTCAGTTTCTAACACCTTAGAAACACCCGCTTTGTATATGTATTTAATAGCACCCAGGATATGCTCTAGTTGGGGTCCGGGGGGAAGCTCAAATTGTAATGTCTTTTTCCACGCTTTTAGAAGAGCCCTGAAAACCTACCTTTCCAAACCTGCCTTTCTGTCTTCTTTGGGCTTTTAACACATCACCACCATTCTATACCCCTCTGCTATTGTGTACAACTTTCCCCCCCACTTCTTAAAAACAAATATTTCAAGGTCTGTGTTGGAAAATTTAAATATGACTTTTCTGTCCAATGCTTAAAAATACAAAGATGAACAAAGGCCTGTTTTAACTAATATTACTGTTTGTTCAGAATATGTAAATATTCAGTGTGTATGAAAACTTGGCACAGGGTCAGCTGAACTCTGGGATAAGCAGATATTGGCAATCTTCCTTGAATCTTAAGCTGCGTACACACGTGCAATTCATGTCGTTGGAAAGGATCTTTTATGTACATACAGCACTGTTCTGCTCTATGGAGAGGGGAGGGGGAGAACGACAAAGCGGCACCCTACTGTGCGCTCTCCCCCTTTCCTTGCATTAGGATCGCTCGTCGTTCATCCTCTGTGGATCCTCCAGGACGGATCCACGGACGATGAACGACGCGGGCTGTACACACCCCAGATTCTCACCCAAAACCGCCCTGAGCCGATTATCAGGTGAAAAACATATGACGTGTGTACGTAGCTTTAGTGTGCTTTTCTATATTTCTTTCAGATCTATCCAGTATGAACCCTGTGTGTGCAGGAGCTTCCTGCAGTAAAGACCAGTTACTTTTTCTTCCACATTGTGTAGGGATACTGGTCTTATATCCAACCTGTCCTGTAATTTTCTGCAAGAACATTGATAATGTCACCATTATGTTTACAATGAAATAATTTTGGTGAACAAAAAGTGAATTTATATCCTTTGATGCACCAAGGAGCGCTGTATATTGAAATGAAATGTTTGTGGCCAAATTTCAGGATGTTGCTTAAGAAAATAATGTGTACTACCAGCTTGGTCATTACAGAACACATTGTACTATCTCACATCTTGGCCCACCGCACTCGCATTCTGCAATACCTTTTCCCCCCATTTCCTATTAGAAGCAACGGATCAGTCAAAAAGAATATTTCCAAACTAGCTATATGAGAATGATCCCTCCCAAGTGATTGATACCCAATTGACATTGGGTTATTTGTTTTAAAAAAAAAGGCACATTCCAGTATTGTGTAAATTCCAGTTTACTGTACAGTATTTTCCCCAGATTTTATTTAAGCTGGGTTGTAGCCCCTGTATTGTGACCAAATTTTTCAAAAACAGCCGGGTGATTACGGAAAAGTATTGGGTGGTGCACCCGGCTAAATAGGGGGGGGGGGGGGGGGACATTGCTGTATAAATTTGTAAAGTGAAAGAAAAATATTAAAAGCAGCAGGGGTTTTGATTGGCAAACGTATTCAAAATTCAAAAGCAAGGTTGTTACATTTGAGTTTCAGATGCTATTAGGGAAAGATTCTCACTGTGGTATTGCAGATAAGAGCACATGAAAATGATTCGACAATTACATTTTTTTAATGTTCACTAGAAATAAGTTTGCAAATCATTAAAAATTGCCATCACAAATTTATTATATCTGATTCCGACAGATGTTTTGCATTTACTGTAATCATACAAGTCTAGAGATAATTTCAGATTGGACACTAAGGGTTTCTTGGCTTTATACGTTCTCACTGTCCTTTACGTAGTCCATATGATTGATTTTCTTTAGCATAGACACTTAATTCTTCATGGGTATTAAACACAATACTCGTGGCTAAAAGTGTGGAATTCCTTAATGTAATAATATAAGCGTGACTAAAGCTATAAGTATAGATTTTGTTTTCTTACAGCAGAATGTGTTTTAGAGAAGAATGTATGGATAAGACCTTTAAATGTTAAATAACATCTCATATCACTACAAATGTGGAAGGAAGCGAGTGTGCAGCTTATGCCATGGAAATATAATATTGAGCAGCAGGTCATCAACCTCCACAATTAAAAAAAGGGCGTTGCACTTAAAAAAAAACAAACTGAATTTTTACCCTAAATAAAAGGGTTGTCTACCCTTTTATGTAAAGTGACATTTCTGAGTTTAGGTACGCTTTAATATAAGGGACCATTATAAAGACTGTTTTAGGGCTTATTGTATTCTTTTTTTTTTTTTCAATGGATGGCCAACCAAGTGTGAAATTCCCACAGCCCCTTGTATGGCAGGGACATCCAGCACCCACACTACAAATACATTACATAAAGCACAACAACAATATTATTTACATTATTAAAGAGTATTTATATAGCACCAACATATTAAACAGCGCTGTAAATATGGGTTGCAAAAGACAGACGAGTACAGACATTGGACACAAGAGGAGAGGACCCTGCCCCAAAGAGCTTGCAATTTAAAAGGTGGGGGAAACAGCACAGACTAGGAAGGGGATACAATATATTTATATACAATCAGCTCCAATATACAGGAGATCAGATTGATGACAATGATCACCACCATGCTCCCTGCCCTCTTCTGTACACTGACACACACACAATCAGCTCCATTACCCCAACACAATGATATAAAGCCATGACAATGATCATCCCACCCCCATCCTCCCTGTGCTCATACTACACACTAATACACACAACAACATTACACCGCTGTAATAATACCACAATGACCATCCTCCTGTCCTCATCCTGACACTGATGACGTTTATGTGGCAATAGCTCAGCCATTATTCTTAGAGTCTAATGATGATGACAATGGTTTAGTCCCCATTCCCCCGGGACACACACGTACCTGCCCGACTCTCCGCCGCTCACTGATCTCCTGGCAGGTGAAGAGTAGTGGTGCCGCCTGGATGAAGCTCTCTAAAGGTTCCACGACACCCTTCCGGCCAATGACGTACCCAATACACGACACATACCCACCAGAAACATGGCTGCTCGGCGCCTGCGGATGACGTATTCCGAGCGCTGGTGTGGCCATGGTAACTTGTACACAAATATTGGAAACTCATGCAGAAATGTATGAGAATTCCCAGAATGACCTCAGTACTGGTGATCTCATGTGTTTTCTGCCTACGTGTTCTGAAAAAGTAAATTGAAATAAAGGGGGAAGATTTCATAGATTTTTTTTAAAGGTGAAACTGCAAGGATAAAAATATACGAGTTTGCATGTTTAAGAGGAACTTAAAAAAAGAAAAAATCACTCACCTTTACTTCTGCAGATCCCTCAGGTGGGAACCGTCTTATCCGTCTTGGATTGGAGGAAGCGCCAGGAGCCGCCATCTTCTTTTTCTTCGGTTTACGCCTACATCACCTAATCTTGCATAGCGCAGGCGCAAGATGGGGTGTCCTAGTCTGCTGTAAATGCGGGAAAAGAGTGCCAATCTCAGTGCTCATGTGTGAGATCCGATTTTTTTTCCCCCATTAAAGAAAATGCACTTTCTGAGCATGCCCAGGATCGAGCACGTGCAGAAGGAGCAGCCAGAAGCTTCCTGGGATGAGTGATGTGTGTATCCGCAGCAATAAAGACAGAAGGGGAGGGGCTTCACCTTTTTTTTTTAAACGTATATTACCCCCCTACACACACAAAAAAAGAAGGTCATTTTTACCCCTTACATAAAAGGGTTGTCTACCTTTTTTATGAAAAGTAAAAATTTTAGTTTAGGTTCGCTTTATTAATTAAATGTATAAAGCAGCAACATCACTACCACTGATAATAAAAAACAAAATCATCATATTCATAATATTATTAATAATATTATTATTATTATTAATATTATTAATTAACAGGATTTATATAGCGTCAACATATTATGCAGCGCTGTACATTAAATGGGGGTTGCAAATGACAGATACAGACAGTGACACAGGAGGAGAGGACCCTGCCCCGAAGAGCTTACAATCTAGGAGTTTGGGGAAGTCTCACACAACAGGAGGGTAGATATGTAATGCTGGGAGGTAGTGACGGTTTCAAAAGACAAAAAAAAAATTGGTAGGCAAGTTTGAAAAGATGGGTTTTGAGTGCTCTTTCAAAGCAGAAAGCAGAAAGTAGGAGCAAGCCGAATAGGACGAGGAAGACCATTCCAGAGAGTTGGGGCAGCTCTAGAAAAGTCTTGAAGCTGTGTGTGTGATGGGGTAATGAGTGAGGAAGTCATTAGTAGGTCATTGGAGGAGCAAAGAGAGCAGCTAGGGGAGTGTTTTTTTTACCAGGTCAGAAATGTATTATCCTTTATTGATGGGCTGTTATTTGTATTGATAGTGTCAGTTGGAAATGCTTCTAAGATCATTTAGAATTAATTCACAATGCATCTGACCACCTGCTGAACTGCTTAAAATGGAACTAAAACCGGCCAACTCCCCTGACAACATTTTCCTTTTCTGGATTTTCTTTGGCCAGCTTAATTGACCATTGCAAGATGACACAACCATACATAATCCCAGCACACGCAAGGGAATCCAGGAATGCCGGGTTTCCCTGGCAACTAAAGATGACGCTGCGCATGCTCCACTTTTTGCCGGAAACCTGGAGCGATCCGGCAGGTAAGTTGCATTATTACAGAAAGGACATTGATAACAGAAACTTAAAAGTGGAACTTTAGTTCCAATTTCAGCAGCTTTTGAATTTTCATAGACTTATATGAGGAGGACAAAATCTGCCTAAAGCTTTCAAAAGCCCCACCAAATAACAGACTGAAAAAAACTTCCAGTAGGTGGGTCTGTGTCAAGCAGGGACTGTACAGTTTCTACAGCAGTGTTATAAAACAGTCAATGATTGTCATGATCATTGCACTCTGCTTACATGGGGGTTCCATATATTAGATTAGTTGCAGTATATATTGCATAAAGTTATGAGCAGCACTATATAGCCCACTACTTTATCTGCATTACTTTCTGCTGTTATTTTTTTTAATTATGTAATTTGTTGTCACAACCACTTTTGTTACCCCTGTAAAAAAATAAAAAAAATAAGTGGAACTGTACTTGGTGGGTGGTGAGTTTCTGCCATAGTCATTTGCCATATTTGCTAATTATGGCACAGGCTTACCTGGGTGCAGACATCATGCAGTGACGATAGGTCTAGGATCCTGTCACCGACATGTCCTGAAAAGCCACCTTCTTCCCCGCATCTCCTCCAACTACAAGGGAATCCCCTTTGTCTATTGGATGGCCACTGGTGTCGTAACTCCTACGCATGAGTTACATACCGTAGTTACATATAGTTACATAGTTAGTCAGGTTGAAAAAAGTCCATCGAGTTAAACCACTAGAGATAAACATATCCCAGATAAAAACCCCGTTGATTTAGATCCAGAGGAAGGCGAAAAAAAACCCTGGTACAATTTGCTCCAACAAAAGAAAAAAATCCTTCCTGATTCCATGAGGCAATGGGATGTTCCCTGGAATGACAGTCTCTGTTATCTTTACTTTAAAGCCTTAATACCCAGTTATATCCTGTGTTTCTAGAAAAAAATCCAGCTTTTTCTTAAAGCAATCTATAGTTGCTAAAACATATTCCTGAGGAAGTCTGTTCCACATTTTCACAGACCTTACAGTGAAGAATCCCTTCCTTATCAAGAAATTAAATTTCTTTTCCTCTAGACACAAAGAGTGTCCTCTTGTTAGTATTAATGATCTCAAAGTGAATAATTGGGAAGAGAGTTCTCTGTATGGACCGTTTATAAATTTATACAGGGTGATCATATCCCCCCCCCCCCCCCAATACGTCTCTTCTCAAGGGAGAATAGATTAAGTTCAGCTTATCTCTCCTCATAGCTGAGCTCCTCCATTACTTTTATTAGTTTAGTTGCCCTTCTCTGCACTCTCTCCAATTCGCCAATGTCCTTTTTGTGAACTGGTGCCCAAAACTGGACTGCATATTCCAGATGTGGTCTGACCAATGCATTGTACAGGGGCAGGATTATCTCTCCATCTCTGCAGTCTATTCCTCTTTTAGTAGAAAGTACTTTACTAGTTTTAGATATTGCAGCTTGACATTGCATGCTGTTAATAAGTCTATGATCTACCAGACCCCCCAGATAATTTTCCATTCCCGAATCCCCAAAATGTATTCCCCCTAGACAGTATGAAGCATGCACGTTGTTAGCCCCCAAGTGCATAATTTACCATTTATCTATATTAAATGTCATTTGCCACTTGGCTGCCCAATCAAGGTCTGCTTGTAGATTATAGACATCCTGTATGGACTTAATTCCATTACATAGTTTAGTGTCATATGCAAACACAGAAATTGTACTTTTAATCCCAAACTCTATATCATTTATAAAGATGTTAAACAGTAAAGGTCCCAACACTAAACCCTGGGGTACACCACTTATATCACATTTTTATGACATTCAGTGTGGAGATATGAAGGTTTATACATGGGGTTAATGACAGCCGCATGGACCCAGACCTACAGCTCTCATGCTGGTGCTGCTGCTGCTATGATTATCTCTACAAGGTGGGCGGGGAGCAGCCACAGCTGATTGCCAGGTCCATAGAACATGCCCACTCTCTTCTTCTCCTAGCAGCACAATCTCATAGAGGAACATAGGAAATGCGTGCCCCCCATCCCCTGCAAGACAATGGCCCTGATTTATTAAATTTCTCCAAGGCTGGAGAGAATACAATTTCATCAGTGAAGCTGGGTAATCCAGCAAATCTGGAATGGATTTCCTAAAAGTCATTAGCTATTTGTTATCAAATGTTTTAATCCTGGACCAGATCACTTCCAGGTTTGCTTGATCACCCAGCTTCACTGATGAAAGTGTATTCTCTCCAGCCTTGGAGAACTTAATAAATCAGGGCCAATGAGCAGAGAGGAAATGAGCTGGATCTGGCAGCTCCGAGGGCCGGATGTGGCCCACAGGCCGTTGGTTGGGGACCCTTGCCTTAGACCATTCAGAGTATGAATCATTACTACTGCTCCACTGTCTATCTGTTTACTTCCTCCTAAAAAAATGAGAACATTTGTTTGACAACTTCAGTCTTTCTTGAGTCCCTAATAATTTTTTTCTAGCAGAAACTCCTCTATGTAGTTCTTTATCAAACTCTCTAGGACCTTTCAAACTATGGAAGTTAAACTTACCAGTCTGTAGTTACTTGGTAATGACATTGCTCCTTTTTTGAACACAGGAACCGCATTGGCCTTGCACCAATTGGTACCATGCCAGTGATTAAAGAGTCTCTAAAAATGACAAACAATAGCTTTGAAAGAACTGAACTCAGCTCTTTGAGTACACGTGGATGTTATCCATCAGGTCCTGGTGCTTTGTCAACCTTAATTTTGTCCAACTGTTTCTATCAATGTCCCTAGTATCTCTTTTGTCAATTAGCTCTACCTCCTGGTGACTTTTTGTTTGTTTTTTTTTTAGTTTGGGTTCAGTTTAACCACCTGAGCGTTACACTGAGGTCTAGATTTCTGTACCAAAAGTGATCCACTGTTTTTCATGAAATTTTTTTTTTAAATTGTAGACTTGTAACTTACAGAAATATGTCCGAACAGGGGTTCTAGTAGATAATATGAATATAAAAAATGTATTTACTTTTATTTTTTTGTATTTTTTTGTATTGGATTGGATACCGGAGTTTGTATTCAATCCAATACAAAATGAGCGTTTGAATTTACCAGTTATGTACTTTGTATTAATTTTATATTATTTTGTATTGGACTGGATACGCAAGTTTGTATCCAATCAAATACAAAAGATAAATTTGAATTTCCAAGTTATTTACTTTTATTTTATTTTTTTTTATTTTTTGTATTGGATTGGATACGCAAGTTTGTATCCAATCAAATACAAAAGATAAATTTGAATTTCCAAGTTATTTACTTTTATTTTATTTTTTTTTATTTTTTGTATTGGATTGGATACAGGAGTTTGTATTCAATCCAATACAAAATGACAGTTTGAATTTACCAATTACAAACTTTGTATTTATTTGAATTATTTTGTATTGGATTGAATACAGGAGTTTGTATTGAATCCAATACAAAATGAACGAATGAGTTTCTATTTGAATTTCCCGCACACGCGCCGACGTCATCACGGACGCAGGGAGGAGCCGTCCGGTTTTTTTTCTCCGCCAGACGGCTTCTCCCTGCAGAGATCATCCGGCGCTGGATGAAGACGGACGTGGACGATCAGCGGGACCAGGTAAGATGCCGGCCGGTATCTTGTTTTCAGCCGGCCGGGATCTTGTGTTCAGCCGGCCGGGCGGTGGAACGCAAGATGCCGGGCAGCGGAACACAAGATACCGGCTGGCATCTTATCGGTCCCGCTGGCACCCGACGCTGGAGAGGGAGATCGACGGACGACGATGGACGGAGGACGACGCTGGAATAGGTAAACGACGCTGGAATCCTTACCTCCATGGTCCCGCTGGATGTGCACAGCGGGACCATGGAGGTAAGGCTGTGACAAAATTACGGGGTTAACCATCCTAGCAATTTTTTTTTGCCCGACCTTCGTACGGGCATACCGGCTAGGTGGTTAAGGGACCCCCACAAAGCTGTAAATTTAAGGATTTGTGTTTTTCCTATGTTTCCCTCCAAGCCACATAAAATGACCCATTTCTACCGCTGTACACATTTTATTATTACATTACTTTCATGTTCCTTGGACATTTAGTGGTCTTCACATTTTGGTGCATTTGGCTGCTGAAGATGCTCCGAACAAACCATTAATTTTTTCCCCATTGGCTTCAGTGGGATTCTTTTGCATATTATATACACATCTGTCATAAACATTTCTCACATTTTTCATATAAAAGCACAAAAATGCATAGTTTATCATAAGCTTGTCCCAAGGGGTCAGATTATGTATGAAAAAGACTCATTTGACCCAGTTGTTTTTTTTTATTTTATAGCAACATTATTAGAATTCCTCTGGTCTTGGAGAAACTCTCAAAGTATGCCTTCACAGTGTTAGGATACGGGCCTTTATGTCCAAATGTACTGATATGCCCAACATGATCAATGCCTGATGAAGGCAACAATATCTGGATCACAGAGAGGTTGTATACCCATGGGCAGTTTAGGCACCTTCGACCTGGCCAATGTTGGGGTAAGAATCAAAAACCAGGGAGGTACTTAGTATCGGTAAATGGATTGATGCATTTGCTGGGCACAGTTATATCGGAAAAGGGGTTCTAAAGGTTTAGTTGAGATGAGGCCACTTAATCCAGATGATGTTTCCCTAATGACCACTGTCTGATTGCTCACTGTTCTATACAAAGCTATAAATAGGGGACTTTGATGTAAGAGGGCTCCTAATTGGAAGGGGAGAACTCTAATTTTAAGAGGTGTTCCTTATGTAAAGAGAGGCTTCTGATGTGAACAAGCTTGTCCAAAATGTTAAGAGTCTTGTCAAAAATTAGCACTAATTCTGTATTTAGGAGACCATTAGTGGAAATGAAGATGAAGGTGGGCCCATGTCCAAATTCTTAATCTGGGCCCCCCCATAGATTTGTAGTTATGCCAATTCAAAGGACGTAACATGGAAAAGGTATTTTTTTCAATAAAATAATTATATTTCCTTTACAGCTCATTTCAGCACTAGTTACATTCTCATCCCTTTTCCCTATCAACATGGTGGTTGTGAAGTGCCAATGGAATGGGAACGTTCTCATTGCCGGAGTAGGGTAAACTCAGAAGTAAGTCTTCCATCATTTGCAAGCATGCTTCATAACAGGATTTTCTAAAGTATTTTGTTTTAAATCTAAATTACAGGATAGGAAAATATTGTCTTAATATAGGATGCATGTGTATTAATAATAATATTATACAGTATTTATATAGTGCTAAATATTATGAAGCACTGTACATTACTTGGTAAGCATTGTATTTTGTCTCTGTGCAGGGGCTTCCTGTAATACAGACCAATAACTGCTTTTCTCCCACTTCCTGTAGGTATCTAAAGTATGTAAAGAGTTTAAATTTTATAAACATAGTATATATGTATATCATCTCAGATCAGCAGCAATCAGTTCTTTAGTGATCTAATTCCTGCAAAACGGTTCATACTGGCATGGTGGTTATCAGGCTTCTGCCAAACACCCTTTGCTATTCTATCCTTTAAGAGAACCAATCACTTGGGGTTTATGTAAGAATCTGAAATTACAATCTCTATTGGGTATAATACTTAGTTAACCCTTGTGTTTTCAGTTACCTTTCTGTAAATCATTATCAAAAGTGGGTTTTTGCCATGTCATGCAAGTCTGTTTTATGACCAGGTCTATAAGCCATGTTAAGAAAGCTGATTAGGAAGATCCCAATTTACTTGTCTATGGGATTACACACACACTGTGCCCTCCCTCCGTACAGCGTTATGCCAGTCCTGAGAAAGGCTAATACAAAGCATTATATTGCTTCTGCGCCTGCTGCAGCTGCTCTGCATTCAGGTATGACATCCAGAAGCGTTTCTATAGATTATTCAAAATACAAGAGCTGTCTTAAATGAGCTGTAAATGAAGGTCACACTTCTATACTTGTCAATCTTTTTGTATCTTGTAGATGGCTTTGGATACTGATAACCCTCACACTGTCTGGAGAAAAGAAATGTAAGTACTATTTTTTCATCATCTAAGATGACTTGAATTGTTCTGATCTTTGTCAACTCAATATAATGCATTCCATAAGAAAGGTACACTAAAGTATTCTGTGCTTTGGAACTATGCAACATTGCAACATTTCCCATTGCTGCCAGTCATATTGCAGCTTTCATTTTGTATTACAAAGTGGTAAAGGAAGCAAATGTTTGACTGGCAGCTATAACCGGCAGTCCCACAATCCTTCTGACCACATCTCATACACTTTACATTTGAAGCTAATATGGCACTAATGCCTGAAACAAATGGTTGAAGTAAGTGCTGTATGTGCTGTATAAGGGGCATTCTTTTCTTTAGTTAGCTTAGATTTGTAATGAAGCATTATTAGTTATTTTGGGTAGACACAGGTATTGGAGAAAGTGTGGAAAAAATGGGTCATTGTGGCTTGTTTGTAAAAAGTAATTATAAAAGAAGTGTGAAGGTATTACACTGCTTCCAATGGCCCAAAAATGCCAGTTGTAATTTGGCCGCTATGTAGAAATTTTCCACCATATATTCTGCATTTAACTGAGCTCTTTAATATATTATATATATTATTTATAGTAATGTTTTAATAATATTACTTTAACATGTACCTTATCTATTAAAAGCAGGTTCTTGATTGGACGTAAGGCATGTTTTTACATTACAGATATTGAATCTAATATGTTAAACCTAGAGCCGCTGCCTGTATTTAGGTAACTCTGTCATCAGTGTGTTGCAAGGGTCAAAAGAGTGCTCTGAACTTTCTGTTGTGTATATCAGGGCATTACCAGCTGGGAGATGCATGTATGAGCCCTCAGAACTCAACTGAAATACAGACTACAGACCCCTGAATTATGCATTACATTCTAATGACCCCTGGACTCTGCAATGCATACTACTGGCCTCTGAATTTGGTGTTACATTTTGCTGACCCATAAACTCTGCATTACATACTACTGGCCTCTGAACATTGCATTAAATAGTACTGACCCCCTGAACTCTGCTTTATATATTACTGACTCCTTAACTCTGCATTACCTACTACTGAGCCCAGAAATCTCTAGTGGAAAACTACTTACAGTTGACAATCGAAAATCCGTCCATCAATAATCCGGTTCCATCAGTTTTCAGGCATGAATTTGGCATCGCATTTTCAATACAGGGACTGTAGTACACTGTTTGGCTACTTGTGTGTTGTTTTGATGGCGCTGTTCTGTGGAAACAGCTGTTCAGTCTTGCTTGCTACACTAAATACACGCTAAACGTCCCTGCTGCCTGCTCCCTGGAACTGTGCCAGATGTCTGCGGGTGCTGCGAGAGGAAGACTGGCCTGTGTGTGGAGCTGAGTATACCCTTCAAAAATCCAGGATTTTCAAAAATCCAGCACTCCACAGGTCCGGAGGTTGACGGATTTTTGAATGTCAACTGTATATCATAAGGTACTGACTACTGAACTCTGCACCCTCCCTTACATACCCCTGACCCGGAAGCCTGATTTAAATACTACTAACCCCTAAACTCTGCATTACATAATACTGGCCCTGCAATCTGCAGTACTATCTACTGACCCCCAAATTCTATGTTACATTCTATTGTCCCCTGAACTCTGCAATACAGAATACTGACCCTTGAATTTGGTGTTACATTTTGCTGACCTCTAAACTCTTCATTACATACTACTGCCTTCTGAACAGTGTATTATTAATTACTGACTCCTGGATTCCACATTATATACTACTGAACCTTTCACCTTACCTTACATACTACTGATCCCTGAATGCTGAAATCCATTCTACTGACTGCTGAACTCTGAATGACATACTATTGAGCCCTGAAATCTGCTTTAAATACTACTGACTTACAATTGCATCCTACAGAGGAGCCTAGGCAGCCTATTGAGAAAATTGCCATGGCATGGTTGTTCTTTAGTTTCTAGACCACAGTAACATTTTTATAAAAAATGAAACACACATATCACCTGTTGTTGCCCTTTTTATCAGTGATAATGAATGAATTTTTTTGTAAATGGCAATTTTTTTTAGTAGATAATACAGAATAAAAGCTTAATTGTGATTTATTTGTGTGATTATTTTGGCCAAAAAAACCTGTCTTCCTTTGCTTCATGTTTTATTCATAGCCTTATTGTCTGGCACTTGAAAGACTTGCCCTGCACAAATCCAGTAACAATACACATCCTGCTGCTGGTTTTGTGTTCAGAATATTGGTACAAAATTTTTCTAAAATTAATCTCAGAAAAGCCATGGTATAAAATACTTATTTGCTACATACAAGCACAGCTCCATATGCAGCAAATAAATGTAGTTGCAGATTTATGTAGTTTTCTGATAAAAGCTACCACATCTTCTGATTTTGCTTTCCTGATTACTCAGCAGTAGAGGTAGGAATAATAAATGTGACAATGAACTCTGCAGTGCTTTAGTCTGACCTATTGTCATTTTTTAACATGTTTGACAAATTTGCCTCAATATATTTAAAGCCTTTAGGCAACAAATTTTGTTTAGTTTTAGAGGTAGAGAACGCCTTTCAGGTTTTACTGTGATCTGTGACCTCTTTGTGGCTTTTCCCTTTATTTTTTGTATGAACAAGAAGTGATGGGAAACTTTGATAGTGCAGACAAAAACTTTAACAAAACACTTCTACTACAGTACAGTACAGAAGAGTTAGAACATCTGTAAGGGTATAGATGCTGTCTGTGTCTTCTTAGCCTTGTGTTACTTGACTGCTCATGCTTTGTGCCAACAGAAATATTTTTATTAAAAAAAATAGGTGGGGTTGACCTTTTAACCTATTTCCTAATTGTTTCCTATTTATTATGATTAAAATATAAACAGCATTTAAATATATGGGCCCAAATAAAAAAAAAACTGTTACTATTTGTTAAGAAAAGACAAAATGTCAGAATTCCATACAAAAGCAAATATTGGTGACCGTACTATAAATCATACACACAGTATTTAATGCAACTCATGTATTCTTATGTATTCAATATACATCCCAAAGGGGGGACAAGGACTGTACATGGAAACCGCTGCAAACTATGATATGATGTTAATTAGCTACTAGTCAGCTACTCATAGATACAATGGACCTGATTTATGAAAGCTCTCCAAAGCTGGATAAAATACACTTTTATCAGTGAATCTGGGTGATCCAGCAAACCTAGCATAGATCTGGTCTGGGATTGAAAGCATTTGCTAACAAATATTAAATGACTTTTAAAAATCTGGATCACCCAGGTTCACTGATAAAAGTGTTTCCACTCCAGCCTTGGGGAGCTTTAACCACCTGAGCGTTACACTGAGGTCTAGATTTCTGTACCAAAAGTGATCCACTGTTTTTCATGAAATTTTTTTTTTAAATTGTATTTTATATTATTTTGTATTGGATTGGATACACAAGTTTGTATCCAATCAAATACAAAATATAAATTTGAATTTCCAAGTTATTTACTTTTATTTTATTATTTTTATTTTTTGTATTGGATTGGATAGGGAGTTTGTATTCAATCCAATACAAAATGACAGTTTGAATTTACCAGTTATATACTTTGTAAATATTTGAATTATTTTGTATTGGATTGGATACAGGGGTTTGTATTCAATTCAATACAAAATGTTTGAATGAGTTTCAATTTGAATTTCCCGCACACGCGCCGACGTCATCACGCACTCAGGGAGAAGCCGTTCGTTTTTCTTTCTACGCCGGACGGCTTCTCGTTTCAGAGATCATCCGGCGCTGGAAGAAGAAGGACGTGGACGATCAGCGGGACCAGGTAAGAAGCCGGCCGGCATCTTGTGTTCCGCGGGCCGGCTTCTTACCGGTCCCGCTGGCACCCGACGCTAGAGAGGGAGATCGACGGACGACGATCGACGGAGGACGACGCTGGAACACGAACACGACGCTGGATGAGCACAGCGGGACCAGGTAAGTAAGGATGGGAAAAAACTCGGGGTTAACCATCCTAGCCATTTTTTTTTGCCCATACGAAGGTCGGGCTTAACGGCTAGGAGGTTAATGAATCAGGCCAAATCTTAAAAGCTGTTTTTTTCTCAAATGACTTAGGCCAAGTTCAGTTGTACTGTTTTTCAGCACTTAGAGGCCACAGTTACCATGCAATTCAAAGCCTACCATCTAGTACCTGACCACTCGATTATGGCGTTATCTTATTGCTAGGCGGTTGCCCGGTGATCTATGCTGAAAAATTCTTGCAGCAAAGGGTTGTTGGTTGACTTGTGTTGGAGTTGAACAAACAGAGTAAACAAATGTCTGAACAGCTATAAACAGTTAACTGGTATGTCAACCAACACAAAGTCAAGTGGTGGTGACCCATCCCAAACATGTCCATGACCCAACTTGGGTTATTCCAAACCATATTAGAGGAAACATACTAATCCAGAGTATAAAACATATAAATTCATATTCTTTGTAAAGGGGTAGTCCTTTTATAGCTGATTGTTTAGCTACATTGCACATCACAGCCTCTAGAGTGCAGCTTTATATGTTATCAGCCTGTTGTTTTTGTTGTTATTATGTCTATAGTACCTGGGATTTCATGCTTTGTTGACACTAAAGATTTAAGTTGCACTAAGTGGGTTAAATGTCCAATACGGGTTACCATCAACTGTATTCTGCTTGACCTGAATAATCCCTGTAATCCAAACTAGTAAAAGGCAGGGTGTCATGTGGTGTTTATTGTCTTCTCTCTTTTGGAGACCAATACACCACCAATGAGGGTAGAGAGGTAAGGGTTTACATCTATGCTATACTGTAACTTCTGAATTACGATATATGTTGAAGATATAAAGTATAAAAAAAGAAAAGTATAACAGGTAGATGAGTCATTAGGGAGAATTCTGAGAATTCTCCCTAATTCTGAGAATTCTGTCCTGAAATGTTTACAATGTAAAGGGACAGTTTCTGTTCTTGCATATAATTGTACATGGCTAAATCCTGGTATCCAGTATTTCCATCATCCCAAATACGATGCTGTAAACAAAACTATTTGAATATTGGTTATGCCTTTTTTTGTCCACTAATATTTGAAATTTTCTATTACAATCCCCAACCATTATGTTAAGTAGATAATTAGACAATCTGGCATTTCTTGTAATTCATAACGCATATTTATTTTTCACATATTAAATAATGTTCATTTATTTATAATAGAATATTTATTTAAACATTACTCATTGAGCAACAATTTGTTTATCAACTTTTTGATAATGCTTTTTTTTTGTAACTGATATCATACATTTGATTTTTCTGTTTAGTAACATCATCACAAATATCAAACCAGGAAATTAAACGGAGAATAAGACATAGCCTTACTTTATTATCATGGTGTACTACAAACCTTAGAACACTTTATTATTATTATTATTATTCCAACGACTTTCCTCGTTCGTCGGCGTCGTTGGTTACTTTTTTTACGAACGATTTTTGCCCAATCGATCGTTCGTCGTTCGTTCGTCGTTCATTTTGAACGATAAAAATTGGAAGTGTGTACGCAGCTTAAGGCTTGGATCAGATGGGCAGGGGGAATAGCTGATAGTGGCAGCCAAAATTTCTGATTTTGTTCAGTGTTTATGTTGTTTGAATAGGTGGTTGTTAGGCTGTAGTACACCACCCCCACTCCTTCCCTTTGGTTGGCCACAGTGGTGCAAATAGTGTCATGACCACATGAACTACACCACAACCTCATGTGCCAACCTGAATGTGTTTTTATTACCTTCTGTAAAATAGTAAACTTCCCCAGAAAAAAAGCATGTAGGACATTTATCATTCACCACTGACACATGTAAGTGTACAATAAACTACACAATATTGAGGACACATATGTGTGAATGTGGCTTAGGACACCATCATTGTCCTATTCTATTGGGTAGAAAGGCCAGCCTACTTAAAAGTATGCATCCAGAAAATATACATAATTGTTTAACTACAATCAGAAATAACAATTTTCAGCATAAATAAATAGGATCATTTCTATTACATTTATTACTTTTACATACACATCTAAAAATATGTGAGTGATTTTAACATCCTATTACTTCAGATATGACATTTGTGGTGAGTTTTTCTCTGCATCCCTACAGTGTAATGTACAGTTTACAAGGTTCTGCTTGCTAAATCTACTCAGGGCAGATGTCTTCAGCTCATTGATAATAGGCTTAGCTGTCTGTATTAATCCACCATGTCTGGGCAAGTTCTTCTGCAGTAGATATTGACGTAACTGCATTAGGGTGAAATTAATGACAATATCTGCGTAACAGAATTAGATAGGGGAACAGCTGTGTACATATATTGGCTGTTCCTAGTGGAAATCAATGTGTTGTTTCAGTGATTTCCATATTAAACTAATCCAGAAGACAAATATACCAAATATTATATGGTGAAATCAAATCCAATGACATTGGCTTTTCCTCAGCCATAGCAGTTTATATCAAGGCAATTCCAAACATTTTTAACAATATATGAAAGATAAATACTTATTTTTATATAATTTATCCTGTGAAATATACTTTCATTGTCGAGGAATTTTGGTCCATTCTTCCTTACAACATTGCTTCAGTTCATTGAGGTTTGTGGACATTCATTATTCACAGTTCTCTTAAGGTCCTGCCACAGCATTTCTATCAGATTGAGATCTGGACTAGGCCATTGCAAACCATTGGTTGTTTTATTATAACGCAACGACTTGAAGGATAAGAAAACTACACAAAATAATATCAAAACAACTAAAGAGCTGTAGCTTTCAGCTGCTTTCACATCCCAGTAGGTTCTACCTCTCCCAACCTCCTCAATGGTAAAAAGAAAATGGTAGAAAATGTTTTCTTAATAAATTTTCAGTGAATCATTTTAGGTCTGTGAATAGTAATTATTGCTAATTTCTTATATACTCCAGTTCTAGGCTATTCAGCCACCAGTGTGTAGTTAAATTATAAAGGAGTGGTTTAACCTCCCCAGCAGTAACACGGAGTCACACTTGGGGTAAAAAAAGATGCTGAAAGTGGAAACCCCGAGTCACATTTGGGGTTGCTAAAACAATGAAAAACAATAGTAAATACTACGTTACCTGGTCTGCCGGCGTCCTTTTTTGTGATCCCTGTCCTCTCGCATCCTTTGGGGAGCATCCTCTGAATCGGATGAGTCACCCCGGAAGTTCCGGTGACGTCGGTATGTGCGGCCGTTGCATTGGGGGAGTGGCGGGAATTTCAAATTATTTTGTATTGCATTCAATACAAAAAAAATCTATTGAATGCAATACAGTGGATTTATATGTCTAAAAGCAGTACATTGTTTTGTATTTTACAGTATATTAGTATAGTGTTTATTTAAAAAAACATTTTTTTTTGGTTTTAAAAATGTATTTAATTTATAATTTTGACATGATTTTGTGTTTCAATTTTTATTATACTGATACTAATATATTATACTGTAAAATAAATTTTCATGAAAAACAATGTACTGCGTTTAGACATATAAATCCGGACAGAAATTACCCACCCAGGAGGTTAAACAAGTAATGCAGATTCTTGTTCAAAAGTGCATCCTTATGTTTTACCCAGAGGCTTGACATATGATTGAGTTCATCTATGTATGTAAATTCAGAAAGCATTAAAAATGTATTCTTTAATGCAGACAGGAGAATACGTCTACAGAGTGTTCACCGCCTTTAAGCAAGTAAGTGATAAGTTGTACATCAATGTCGTCTGCTACCCACACCTAAAATCCTTATTATAACCCATATCAAAACCTTTATTTGATCCCATTAGTTGGCTGAAATAAAGGGCCGTGTGTTAGGGGAAGGAGAGGTTTTTGAATATTGCAATTACTGGAAGGCATTTATTTTTGCTGTTTTTATATATATTTTCTTCTTCAATCAAGAGAGGAATTTACAAACAGTCAGTTACATTACAATACAACAGAGTAAAATAACATAAATTAACCATCATATATCAAACCAACAAATATTCAGTGCCGAGATACAGTAATAAACTCAAAATTGCTTAGCAATTATTGTGTAATTACAAATAATTGAACAAAATACTGCAAAAAAGGTACATTGCAATACAGACATGGTTCTTTGTAAAATTTGCCACAAAATGACAGGCGGGTCATTATCCAATAACATGGTAACATACCAGGAGGTTTGTTCAAACGTGGATATAATATGTTGCCTAGTTGACAATTGTAGGATATTTATGTATGATTCCCATAACTCAAAAAAATAGATTCAAAGTAGGAGGGTCAGTACTTATCCACTTATACAGAATCGCCTTCTTGGCTACCATTGATATGATCATGACGAGTCTACCACATCCCCTGGCTACCTGAACCTCCTCGGATAAAACTCCAAACTGAGCCCATGTTGGTGATAGTGGGAGAAACGTTACAAGGTGGTTCAGTGTAAACCCCATCACAAGCTTCCAGAATCTTTTAATTAAAGGACACGTGGAGTGAGTCTGCCTCGACTGCACCACATTTCAAACAGGGGGGGTGA
Organism: Pyxicephalus adspersus; assembly: GCF_032062135.1. Taxonomy (NCBI): domain Eukaryota; kingdom Metazoa; phylum Chordata; class Amphibia; order Anura; family Pyxicephalidae; genus Pyxicephalus; species Pyxicephalus adspersus. The sequence goes on from NC_092868.1 coordinate 15,559,224, forward strand.
CTCACTTAAGTCCAATAGATGTGAATGATTTGGAGAAACATATGCACCATGAAAACATTTAAACACCATTTTCCTATACATAGAAGAAGTAATTGCTTTCAAGGCTCTGCGGTAATCAGACAGAATTTCTGTCGGAGAGATAGTCGGAAGACACACATTTCATCGACTTAAAGCCGTACTCCTCTCCTCAGTTAAGTACTGGTTTATTGGTAACAAACTTGTTATTGCTCTCTTTTTAGGATGTGACCTAGATAACATTCTGTCTAATACATTGGTCCAATCTTTTTGAAGGCATTTTTTAATAATAAATTACTTTGACTTTTTGTGTTCACAAGAATGATGGTGATATCATGTATAAATGAAAACTTACTTACAAGTACTGTTACCAAACTTACTAGGTCCCCCTGACCCTTCCCCAGCAAATTAGGTGACATTGCTATATTTAGGGGCTGTACAATTACCGGTAAATAAAATATCAGTGTGCGGCTTTAAAACTATGTTTACCTGACTCCAACTTTTCAACAAACAATTCATTATTTATTTTATTTCATTCTAGAACATTATTTCATAGGCCTCCCTGCCCCTCACCCCTCGCAATTCTTTGTTTAGGGACTTTACAATAAACTAAAAAAGTGGGTGTTCTTGACTACTTTTCCCAAATGTATATTTAAAAAAAAAAATCACAAAAATAAGTTTGTCAATTTTCCCACCCCAAATAATCAGTGCTGAGATCATGTATTTCTTAGGTGAGAAGGTGCCCTAAAATTTAACCCTATGTTAGCGCCATCTTTTTTTGAGAAAAACTGTACAATTTATTGTGAATCACTTTTTCAATAAAAACTTAGAATTATGGTGGATATCTTCTGTACAGAAAACAATAGCATAAAGATTATGTGTAGGCTGGAATTTACAAAAAGAAACCATTTTTTCTGTTTTTTTGCCATGGCAGGAAAGAGGATGACCTGCATGATGTGCGGCAACAAAAACTGGACCTACAGGTAAATCATTTAGATTACATATTAAAAAGCTGTCTTCTATGAGTGTAATTATTGTGACAATTGTGTACAGGAAAGTTGAGAGTTGTTATGGGAAGGGGACTGCAATTGGCTTAATATTCAAAACCATTTAAACCTCTTTTCTTCTGTGGGAGTTAGTTCACCTATAGGTGAACATACTTGTATTGAATATTTCACATGCAAAAATGGATAAATATAACATAAGTACTTACCATAAGCTAATTTGGCATGTGATTTATTTTTGTTCATGTTACTTCTGGATAGCGGAATCTTTTTGAGAAGAAACAAAGAAGAAAGCGCCAGGAGCCACTTATGATCCAAGCTAACCCTGATGCCAAACTTAAACCTAGAAGGTCCCGAAAGCCTGAAGACCAGGCAGTACTGGTGGAGTCTTGCACAGTTTCCAGCATCTACATGGGTATGTCATGCAGGTCATTAACTAACTAACTTCCTGATACAACTTCTACATGTATTAGTATATTATATATAACAAACATATATGTTATTTGAAAAACATATGCCCTAATGTTTATTTGATAAAGTTGCGCAGTAATCTACAATGATGTGCAAAGTATTTTCAGTAAAAAGATGGATACTACATAGGATTATATACAGTATTCATCACTTACCTAGTCTTCTCCATACTTTCTTCTTTTATTATTATAAGATCTGTAAGCAGTTTTCTGTAGTTCTGAAATCCGTAGGATCCTATTTGTGTTCATTATAGGGTACGTACAAAGAAAATATAGGTCATTATCCTAAGATACGATTCTGATCCTCAAATACCCATTTCCTAGGTGTCTCCAATCCTGCCATATCAGAGGGAATACCTTCAAGCCCCCGTCTAAATTCTGCTAAATGCTCAGATAGCCTCTCACAGACCACCAAAACTGATACTGATCTAGAGAAAAGAGAGTCAGAACTCCATGGAGGTAAAGTACAGAATATATTTATATTATTGCAAGCAATAATTCCTTGTTATTAAGGGAATTTACAGTAGAAGAATAACACATGTTTATCTAATAACCACTTTAAAATGTAATTATGTATTTAAAATGGTTCTGAAAAAAAGAAGATTTTCTATCGTATAGGAAACATATAGAAATGTTACTTGTACCTAAGGAGTACCATTCTTTCACCAGCCTTTAGATTACCAATCTTTAGGGGTCACCACTGATATACAAAATCAGAACTCTGTTTTATTGAGATATGGGAAGTCAGTAATGGGAAAATTATTAGTTGTTGAAAACATATAAGCTATTACTGTACAAAATGCAGGACCTTCTTTTGCAGTCTACAAAGTAGGGCTCAACATTGTTCAAGGATTTATCCTGATGAATCCATGAATGACAGAAGACGAATTACTGCAATAGAAGTGAAGGGAGGAGAGTACAGTGGGGTGGGGCTTGCTCGTTTGGATTCCTTCCCTCTCTATAGAACACAAAGACCCTGTATGTACAGTGCTTGTTCATTCATCTTTTGGTTGTTTGCCGTTGGAAACAATCGTAAAATATTGTTTCCAAAGACAAAATCTAGCATGTGTACGTAGCCTTATCCTTTACACAAGAAGAGCTATTCTTAGATTGACACTGCTATAGCTATCATTTATGAATTACTATTATATGTGAAAACAATAGTTTTTTTTTTTAATCACCATTATAACCCCTATCCTACCATACTTAACTTAATTAACATTAATTACCTTCTACATTTGCTTATTTCTTTTTTTTTATTTTGATATTTTTTTTACTTTGTATACATGCAAACTTTTAAAATTTGCTTTTATCTAATGTAGTAACAATTAAAAACTTGGTACCAGAAACATAATTCTATGTTTTATAAAAGTAAATAGTTTTAAACCCAAATTAGTTTTTTGCTTTAGATTGTATGTAAACTTTAAAAAATTGTATTTGCAGATGTAATTCAGAATTTTCAGTTTTCCAAATCAAGTCTTTCAAAAGGAAACATACACCCTTCCTTTAGTAATCAGCTCAATTTAAAAAATAAGTACTTTTTTCACATAAAAAAGTGTGATTTGGTAATAGTGACACAAATCTTGTTGATTCAGCTACACTGTAAACATCAAAAACAGCTCCGCTCTAATGATCACTGCCCTTTAAACAAACTCATCTAGGCATATCCCTCAATCAAAAAGGCAGAGTAAGTGAATACAAAACCTGTGAATGGCATAATACTTGTGTATTACTACACATCCTATTTAAAAACAAGCTTGCTTAGGGGGAAACATGTTGATTTATGAAACAACATGATGGGAATTCAGTTTTAGTATAGGAGATAGGTATGAGTGATCAGATTATTGCACTAGTGTACATAGCCTAAAACTACATTAGACAATCTCAAAATTTTATAATGTTTGCTTATCAAAGAGAATTATCATGCAAGGAAATGTTCACTTGACTTTGTGAAGATGGTGAAAACTGTCTTGTATAGAATATCCAGTTACATGCATCAAAATAAATTTGAAAAAATATTTTTGCCTGCACAGGATTGGATGAATAAGCTAAGTAAAAATTTCCATGCAGAGTAATATTTCTCATTGCTTAATAAAATAGTATTCTTACATCAACACTAATAAATGTAAATTGTTGGCTATGGGACAAAACAGACATACTGATAAGTAATGCTGACTGTACACTTACATGTTTGTGAAATGCCAGAATAATGAGATAAAATAAAATCTCTAGTTTAGTGTTTCTTTTCATTGTTTCTTGTAGCCTGATCTTTTGTGTTATATATTAAAGACTTATGGTAAAATTACTTTTCTGTGACAGTTCTGTGTATTGCAAATAGTTGTTGTTTCAGATGAAGATCTAGAGGAGACCATTCTTGAAGACACTCAGCCTCTTACCAGCAAGAAAGAATCAGCCCCAGCCAGAGCAAAGCAGAAAAGCAAGCCAAAAACTGGTATGTGATCTCAAGTAACTCTATAACCTTTCCTAAAATAATAATTAACTTAATACAAGACGTAGGATGCACATTAACAAGTCGTTTGCTTAATATTTAGCAGGATTATTACTAATAAAATATGTTTTGTGTGAAATATTTTGGACCAAGTTTTAATTAGGTAAATTATTACAGCAGAACTTCATCCAAACAGTTGCCTACACAGTAAAATACACAGAGGGCCTGATTTATCAAAGTTCTCTGAGACTGTAGAAATAGACTATCATATGTGAGTGTACGTGAGTGATCCATCAAACCTGGAATGGATGTGGTCCAGGATTAAAAAAACATTTGCCAACTAATAGAAAATTATTTTAATAAATCTATTTCAGGTTTCCTGGATCACACAGGTTCACCCATGATAGTTTATTTTCCTCAGTCTTACAGATAAATCAGACCAATATTGACCAGTAGGGATGAGTGAAAATTTACTCGAACTTCCAGTGGGTTTACGAAATTTCGGCAAATCGATTTTGCGAATTCCATTAAAGTCAATAGGCCGACATTAAACATTAATAGCAAAGCCCCTATACATGTTAGAACCACCAAATTTGCTACGTAAGTGTAGGAGAACAGTGGCAACAAAGGAAAAAATACAAAAGTTACAAAAGACTTGCGGTTTTACAGAAAATGGCTTGCCAAGTGACAGCAGGCAATTAGGATTTTTGCATGATGGACAGCATCCAGAAGGCAGCATAAACATTGAGAAAGGGTGAATTCAACCCACTAGCAACAGTCTCTGCCGTCAAAACAGCAGGAAAAGGCATTTGTTCTTTTTAATGTACGTACCTTTATTGAATTTACATGCTGCATAATATCTTGTTTATTAATAATAATAATAATTATTGCTAACTGGCATCATGACCTGCATGACCCATAAAGTTGTGGACAAGTAGTGCGGTGATATTAGGCAAAGAGATGGAGGACAAGAGACGGAGCATGGGTCAGCTAGAGCAGTAGCAATGTGTGGCCTCTGGTCAGCTATCGAGCAGGGAGATCGCATTGTTAAGAGTCATTGAGAGCTGGGTGTACTGCATCGTCAATGCCACCCAGAAGTGTACAATTTTAGTGAATGGAGTATTGACAGGCCTCAGCAGCAGGAGGAAGAGGAGGCGGTGGGCCACTGAGAAGGAGTAAGTACGGCATTGGTAACTGGCATCTAGAGCTGGGTGTAGTGCATCATTAATATCACCCAGAAATGTGTAATACAATTTAAGTGAATGGAGTACTGACAGGCGGCAGCAACAGCAGGAGGAGGAGGAGAAGGCGGTGGGCCCTGAGAAGGAATGGGTAGGGCATTGGTAACTGGCATCTAGAGCTGGGTGTAGTCCATCGCCAGAAATTTAACTGTACCAAATGGTCTTCTTTGGTAAATAGGAACAGGTATCAAACACTAAAATATCTCTATTGGTGTTCCCCGATGATTGCAATCCCGCCTTACACAGCAGAAGCTGCAGAACAGCAGAAGCTCCTAAAAGTCACCCACCACTGTCGTTGGCTAGGAGATATTTTGTCCCACCAATATAGTGTGTTTTGAATAATGTTTTTGATACACAGGTGGGTGATGTGTACTTGTTTTCCATAGAGACTGGTGGTTTTCTTCCTCATCCAATCTACTGTGAAGGAATGTTTGACTCAGTATCCAAATATGCCGTCTGCACAAGTACATTTCTTGAATATCAAACAAACATTGATGGAGCAAAATCCTAATATGTGTTCCGACCGTCCATTGTCTGCTACTTTGCTGAAAGTGTTGGCTCTGGAAGTATCGAACCTCCTAGATTTGCGTCAAGCTATATTGGATGGCATGCTCGCTGACTTTACATTGTTAGTTGACAGCTATCTTAATGCTCCTCGCCTAGCAAAAGCAAATGCTTTAGCTGTGACTGAGAACTTATGCTCTATGCTTCCCTAAGAACCTCGGCGGTTTTGTGTCCTACAGCAAAAGAGAAGAGAAAAGGCTTTAAAAGAATATAATGTTACCAGCCATAGAATCCTTGTGAGATAGGAGAAAACAAGGCCATGATCTCTAAATGGGTCATTTCTAAAATAAGATTGGTGCTAGGAGACGCCTTAGCACATACACACTTTTTCTTCTTTGTTTTGAGAACCACAGAACAATAATATATTTGGTTCTCTCATGTATCAGCTTATCGGTAGGATTCATAACAAATAATTTACATTTGAAAGGAAGAGAACTACTCTAATAATGATAGAGTTGTATGTCTTCTTAAATACTTCAGAAAGTCTTGGATAGAGTTTATTTGTTGTTTTTCTTTAGTACATTTATATGTGGAGAAAAATAAGCACAGAACAACTCAATGTGCCTCTTCTCTATTTTTGGGTTTCAGCATAGTCCGGTAAAAATTGTAAAATTGTAAAAATTTTAGCTACTTTGGTTTGTTTATTACAACTGTTTCAAATATTGGGCATTTTGTACAATACTGTACATTTGTCCATTTCCAAATAAATTGCTAATGTAGTTAAAAAAACATATTTGTATTTATTTTAACGTCCCTAGCGGTACATTTCTTTTCGGTTTTATATGTCTAAAAGCGGTACATTGTTTTTCATGAAAATTTATTTTACAGTATAATATATTAGTATGAGTATAATAAAGTTTGTACACAAAATCATGTAAAAATATGAAATTAAATAAATTTAAAAAATATATATATATATTTTTTTTATTTTTTATTTTTTTAATTTAAAAAAAAGTATAAATATTATAGTCAGACTTTTACATATACTGTAAAATAAATGTTCTTGAAAACAATTTACTGCATTTACACATTTTAATCCAAAGTATTGCATTCAACTTACACACCGCCGGCAACCTACACATGCACCCACATCACCGGGAACTCCCCGGTGACTCATCATGTGCAGAAGACGCCGGAAGGAGGAAGAAAACAGATCGCGGCGATGGATGATCCTACCCCGAGTGACTCAGGGTTACCGCTGTCAGCAACATTTTTCTAGGGAGGTTAAAGTAGGCCATAAATTTCACTGTACCATACAGTTTTTTTTTTGGTAAATAGGAACAGGTAACAAACACTAAAATATCTGTATTTATTTTACAGTAGCACAGAAATTTCACTGTACTAAACAGCCTTCTTTGGTAAATAGTAAAAGGTATCAAAGACTGAAATATCTGTATTTTTTTATAGTAGGACACAATTTATTTTTTTAACAAACGATAAGAGCAAGAGGTCTATAAACAATAAAATATCTGTATTTTTTTGAGAGAAATACAGAATTTTTTTTGGCTTTGTTTATATATAGCAAGTGCTATCAGAGTAAAATATCTGTATTTTTTTGAGAGAAATATAGAATATTTTATTGGCTTTGTGGATATATAGCAAGTGCTATCACAATTAAATATCTTTATTTTTTTGAGAGAAATACAAATTTTTTTCTGGCTTTGTGGATATACAGCAAGTGCTATCACAGATAAATATCTGTATTTTTGGGGGGGAATACAGAAGTTTTTATGGCTAGCTTTTGGATAGCTTGCAAGAGGTATCAGACTGAAATATGTGTTTTTTGTACAGTAGGACAGAAATATTTTTGCCTTTTTTGAAAAATAGCAAGAGGTAGCAACTTTAATTGCACAATCTGTATATTTCAAAATATACAGAAGGCTCCTAACCTGCCCTGTCACAATGCAAAATGGCTTTTATGATTGATATGTGATAGATTGCAAGAGGTATCAGACTGAAATAACTCTTTTTGTAGAGTAGCACAGAAATGTTTTTGCCTCTTTGGGTAAATAGCAAGAGGTAGCAAGAAAAACTGCACAATCTGTATATTTCTAGATAAACTGAAGGCTCCTAACCTGTCCCTGCTTCTCTCCCTCACACAGAATACAAGATGGCGTGACTAACCCCTCCCTCCTTCGCTGTATATATACCTATTCTTTAATCTTTGCTGAAATGATTCACTCCCAGTCGCGCCATTCCTGACGGAAATAGTGGGCTTTCCTGCCCTCTGCATTTCCCCTTGTTTGTTCGGCGAGAACATGACCTCATGGTGAATCACAAGGTCATTCTCGCCTTAATGTTCGGTAAGCGAGAATGGCTTGATTCGCTGCGAGATGAAACTTAATAATCTTGCTGGCTCATCCCTTTTGACCAGTGCTATGGTATAGTAATGCCTTAAATTTTAATTGCAATACAACACTTCATCATAGTGAAATTACTTCAATCCAAAGGAGCACTATTGTGAAAAAAGTAAAAAGTATTTAAGGATTCTCTGAAGGTTGCCTGCACTAAATATTTTATTGATGTGTATTAACTGTTAATATTATTAATTGCAATAGAGAATGCCAAGATAATTCAATAAAGTAATTTTACTCTTTTGTTTAAGGCCTACTATTGTATTTATATACCATAATGTCTCCATGATACTCATATTAAAGTTATTTGCATCATGGTTACAACCCTATAGGATCTGGGTAGGTTTAAAAAGTTGGGTGTTCCTCTGAAATGTGCTAATGTAGATCATGCGGGCAGAATTCTCTGAACTCAAAACATACGGACCAATGCTTACTGTGCTACATCATGCTTTTAGGTAATGGAATCTTGTTACTGGCCATGAACAGATTTCCTACTTAAACCATAACTATGTTGGTTTAAACTATTTTAATAAAAAAACTGTGCTATGCGGTCATCAAATCATTTTTGTATCTCTTGAAGATTCATCAGTGATATGTTTCCACTATATTACCTATCTCGGTTTCTGGGAGTTTTAGGTGTTGCAATTCACCCCTGGCTTTTCCTGAAACAGTAAAATATGAAATAAATGTAAAAATCTTTGAAATGGTTCAACCTAGTTGTGCATACCTTCACTTCCAAATATATAAGAAGGATCTTACCTATGTACTTGTAACTTGTTGCAAGTCTGACATTTTACCACCCTGCTGTTTGAATACTATCAATTAGCAGTCACCTCTTGGAGTGTGAGTCAGATTTCTTATATGCACAAAAGCCCACAGACAATTTTTAAATGTTTTAAATATATGGGGTCTGATTTATGAAGCTCTCCAGGGCTGGAGAGGATACACGTTCATCAGTGAAGATAGGTGCTCCAACAAATCTAGAATGTTTTAGTTTTAAATCCTGGACCAGATCCATTCCAGGTTTGATGGATCACCCAGCTTCACTGATGAAAGTGTATCCTCTCCAGCCTTGAAAAGCTTTCATAAATCAGACCCCTGATGTTCTACATGGGTTTTGCAAGGTCAGGTGACAAAAAATAAGTTTGTTATTGTCAATACTGTTCACATCACCTTTTCAAATAGGTAAAGGGTATGTAACATTTCAAACAATACAATCATGGTAGAACCATACTGAATTATACTTATTGTTAAAGTCACTTACGAGTGATTTATTACAGGCCTGTAAGAAATCAGTCTGGTGCTTGCTATAATCTGTGAAATAGGACTGATATTTAGGAATAAAATATCAATATCTAAAACACTGCATTATACAATACATTCTGTTTCTTCATCTTGATGAATAGCAAAATCTGATGTGAAGGAATCAAAGGCCAAAACATCATCACCAAAAATGTCAAAGAACAGGAGATCTTCTGCACAAAAGACCCAAGACCCAGAGAAAGAAAATTCACTTCAGATGAAAGGTTGGCTTTGTCAGATTGTCTGTAGAAAGCCATTCGTATGTTGATTCCTGAGCCCCCATCTAATGTGATTTTCTGACAGGTGGTGGTGATGGTGGATTTGCAGCACAAAATGTAATACAAGATCTAAAGGCAGACAGGTTGGCTGTTGCTGAGAACTCCAGTGATGAAGAGAATTCACTGTCTGTAGGTGATAGACCAGTCCCTCCAGCACCAGTTAAACAGCGTAATAAAAAGAAGCCTCAGAAACCAGGTAAAGGTAAAATAATGATAAATAAATTGGGAATACTGGATTTATTTATTCCCAGGATGTAGTAAACAATATTCGTGCTATTTATCTAACAATCTCTAACAATTTATCTAACAATGTTAGAGCTCTCTTCCTTTCCTTTTTTGCCCTTTTTTTGCCCCTGGAAACTGTTTCTTGTGTCCTTTGAAGATATATGAGATGCAATGAATTGTCAGAAGGGGAGGTACGCCATACTCCCTATTGTCTGCTAAATAGTATTCCCTCTGATTATGTTTTTTTTTTTGGCCTGGAAATCCAAGTTGTGTTCATTCCATCTCAATAGAATAGAATTCCATGAGGTGGTGTTTTGTAGAACACTAGAATACCTACACTGTTATTTTCCTTTTCACAATCAATTTTGGAGATGTAATGGGTTGCTGTGTACAATGCTTCATATATATTGACCTTGCTTCTTCTCAAATTGTAAAGAAATTGATGTTTTTCCTATATCTCTTTCTTTTGGATGGAGAATCTAATTTCCAGTATTAAGGGCACCTGGGTTAGGTTTAGTGAGAAATTATTTAACTGGATAGAGTTTTTAGATTCCCCAGATTATAGACTTCACATGGACTCCGGAGCAAAGTACTCTATCTGTCCAATCCCAAGCAAACAGATAAAGCTAGATACATGTACTCTCTCTCCTTCTCTTCTCCAAACATTATACCCCTTTCCTTTCCCTGTCCTTCCTCCCCTTTTTCCCTCTTTCCCACCCCATCTCCCCTATTACTTTTTCCCACTTTTTTTCCTTTCTCTTTATTCCTCAATCCTTTCTCCTGTACATATTCTGCAAAAAGTTTTAAAAGAGATTGTGCTAATCTCCTTTATTCAAGATTTATGGTTACAGTTGACAACAATAACAAGGTGTTCACCTCACAGTGCATACCTCATTCTACTGTGGTGTAATTAACTGTTGCCTATGTGATATATTATAAATTGTCATTGAATAAGAACCCATATTCTTGCTGTCCTGATTTATTCCTTGCTATAATGTTAGTATTTTGCAGCAGCAAGAATAAACTTCATACTATTAAAGTACTTTTTCTGTTATATAGTAAGATCCAGAAGAAGAAATCCCTCCTCTGATGCAAAAGATGCAGAGGGTCTGGAAGATGACTTTGACGAAGATCTGGATATTCTCAGTAGTGTTGTATATACAAGGCCTTTGTCTGCCTCTAGTAAGGTGAGAAATAAAGACCATCCATGATTAATTAAAAAGTTGGTACTTAGGCGTATAAATTGCTACCGGTATCATGTTTAACATTAAAGACCATGTTTTCCCCAAGAGTGATTTTTAAATATTGTGACTCGACCCTTAAATATCTTTGCCATAATTCCTGACTCTATTCCAGCCCACCATGAAGTTTTGGGAGTTTCAGATCCCCTTTGCCTAATCAAGCACCTTCTATTTCCTCAAATAAAATACCTCATAATGGTCACAGTGGGTGTAAAAGTGTAGAAAACAGCTAAAAGTATATATCCATTAAGGAAGGAAAAGCCACATTTATATTCAATTTATATATTTACACTCTTGCTGTTACAGAATTACATTGAAAATGTATTAAGTACTTACCTTTTTTTAGGTTCTCCATCCACTTTCATATTCCTCTCCTAGGCAAGTATAATGTAGCCTGCAGCTGGTCCACCATGGATGTGCTGCTGTGCAAGCGAGTAGGCTGACCTAAAGCCTCCTAGGCATATAATGTTCATATCCCAGAGAGCCTAAAGATATTCTACTCACAGTCTGGGCATTTTGTGAAACCAAGATAGTGAAGTAGGACTGCAGCAGTATTGCTTTATGTAAAAGAAGACTTCTGTGAGATTAGATTTGTCATGTAATATATGTATTATGGACAACAGTACAAAAAAGCTAGCAGGGGATTAAAGATTTTTTTAGGTGAGGTTGTAGGTTGCTCTTTAATTGCCCTCTGCTCTCTTGTATTTTACTTTGTTTTCCTTCTTACGCTTTATGCAAGCAACAAGTTGATCTGTTTGTAGCTTAGACAGGGATAAACACACTTCCCTTTCTCCCATGTTAGAGTACTGGGTCAGTCTTAACGGTTCACCATTTGTTCTAGCGGGAGAGTATAGAAGAGGGGTGGTAAGAAAACTTAAAATGCTGCTTGTTTTCAATTTGGAGGCTATGCAGGTTGATTGAAAATTGATCGACCGGAACTTCAATTATCCCATTAGAACAGACACAAATGCAAACTTCTGAAAAATTAGAGAGCTAGCCATATTAGTTATGATCAAAGAACATGGAATCTGCAGTAACTTTACTTCATTTTTTTTACTTTGCTTCAGAATATACTGGTATTTGTAAAACACCAGCATTGAACTTGTTAATATAATTAAAGTAGCATAAAAAAAAGCAACTGTTCACTGTGCAATATTGTCTTTTTCCTTCATTTAATGACAGTGATTTTTTTCTTACATTATTACTCTATTTAATAAAGGAAGAAGATTCCCAGATATGCCCACCTTTAGAAACAGATGATCTGGAAGGCTTTGCATTTCGTCCAGCTCCACACAACATCACTCTCCAATGTCGTATCACCAGAGACAAAAAAGGAGTTGATAAAGGAATCTATCCTACCTATTACCTACATCTAGAGAGGGATGATGGCAAACGGGTAAATAAATAAATGTTATGTTCCTGGTAAAACTGCACATGGTTTGCAAATTTTAGTAAAAGCCATTTTTATGAGAGATTCTTTCTTAAATAGAAAGTATGATAGTTTTGTTTATATAGTTTATTAACTGTATGATCTATTTTACAAATAAATGACCCTCAGTTTGGAAAGCATGCTGTTCTTTCAAATAAGAAAACTTAGCAATGCTTGTATGCTTTTTGCCTGTCACACTTACCTGTTCCTCACTAAAGCACAAGCATCTCTCTCCTGCGCATGCAGGCTGTTCTGTCGCTGGGCCTGCCTCTGTTTCCAAGCTTTATCAACTCCGTCCATGACGCTGGCCAATCAGAAAATAGCCTCTTGATCAGCCCTGACTATTTAGCTAGCTCGCAGACTGCACTCAGTGTTTGTGCAATGTGTCTCGAGCCCCTAGTTCTGTGAGCTAGTTCCTGGTCACCTGTGCCTTAATTCAGTGTTTCCTCTGTCCAGCTCCTGCGTTAACCCCTCGTTGTCTAGTCTGTTGGTTCAGTCTGTGGATATCTCTGAGTCTCCTGTGCCTCCTGTTGCTTTCAGTGTATCCTGTGTTCCCTGTGCCCGCAGTGGCCCCTGTGTCACTAGTGTCTGTCTCCTGGATCCCTAGCAATGGACCCCTGGCATGTGACCTGACCTCTCTTGTTTGCTGCTTGTCTTGACCCTGGCTTTCCTCGACTATCCGTCTGCCTTGTGATTTTGTACCGTGCTTGCCCACCTTGTTGTGCCCAAGGACCGCAACCTGGCTGTAACCAGCAGCGCAACATGTTCACCATCAGAAGCTCTGGAGAAAACCAGGTTACGGCTTAGACTCCTTGGGCACCTTGGCCATTTTAGGGCTCACATCACTTCCATACAAGCCGCAGCGCCCCCTGGTGGTCATGTCTCTCTGTGCATGACATTGCCAACCTATGCAAATTGATTACTGCTCTGGTAATTGCACTTAGGGAGGAAAGGGATATGTCCCTCCTCTGAGTCATTTGGCAATATGTAATATCATCTTTTTTTACTATTCATGAATATTTACAACATGAAATATTCTGGTTAGTTACAATGTAGTATATCCTCAATAGTGTTGGTCGATTATCTCACTATTCGATTCTACAGCTATTTGATCGAATAGCGGGATATTGTTCGGGTGATCAATTGCCGAATTTGAACACCATTAAAGTCAATGGTGGGAAAATTTGTGTTATTTTTAGGGACTGTGAAGAACTGCAAGAGCAATCAGGAGAGCAGAGCTGACAGCTCCACTCCCTGATAGCTCTTGCCGTCCTTTACTGGTTGTATGTGTTCTTGGATAGAGTTCCTCTATCCAAGAACACAGGAGTCATGTTCCCAGGAGTTCCTGGATAGAGAAACTCCATCCAGGAACACAGAGTAGAGGGCTGCAACAGCAAACACATTTTTTTACACATGAATTTGCGCCATCGAATCCCGTGTTTTTCGGGTCAGGTCTATCCAAATCCAAACAGCTATATTCGGGTCGAATATAAGGACAACCAGAATTCGAACTCCAAAGCTGGGCCTATTGCTTATAGTTGCTGACTACTAGGGGTAATATTCATTGCAATATATCAAATAAACTTTATTAAAAAGAAAAAACAGTTTTTAAAATATTTTAGTTCACAAATTCAACAAGAATAATGCTTGAAAAAGCTGTGTGCCTAGCAAGGGGATTTGCTTTGGATATCAAAGTTTGTCTGCCTGCAGACTACCCTGTTGGAGACCTGAGTAGATTTATAATATATACTTACTAAAAAAAAAGTAGAGAAGAAAACACACACAAAAATACTTGAGTAAGGAACACACACTTAAAAGCGTGAAAAGGTTATCAAAGCTAAAAAACATTTAAAGCAGAACTATATTCACCTCCTTCCAGAAATGAAATGTTCGCCAGCTCCCTTGTCAGCACTTATCCTTCTCTGCGGGTCTCCTTCTCCTTCTCTGCGGGTAAAGATCTTTGGCCATCCTAAATGAATACTTACATAGGTTTATTCATCCCATCATCCAGGACTGTACACTGAGCTTTCACACTGTTGGGGGGAGAAACATAAATGCAAAAGAGATAAGGAATCTTTTCGGTAGACTTATGGTCCCTTTACTCCATTTAAACGCACACTATACTGCTATCCTACACTAGTAATATGGTGCCTTCTCTTTTTAGGCAACATGCCTTAAATCAAACACATAAGCACTACAGTCTATACTTAACAGGCTGCCTATAGACAAAAGTGAACAGAAAACCCTAAATTGAACTTTTCTTTTCCATGTAGCACACTATCAATAACACATGATAGAGTTTTACTATACATTGCACCAGAATAATATGCCGTTTTTCTGTCTATTGTGTTGCATAAGCAGCCCATTTAGGTCATTAGGCTGAAAAGCTATGACCTGTGACCTCAGAATATATTGGCCAGATCCTAATATAATAACTTAATATGAATATTATATAATCTGGCAATACATAGACATCTTAACACATTGGGCCTGATTTATTAAAGCTCTGGAGAGGATACACTTTCATCATTGGAGAGGATACACTCTCATCAGTGAAGCTAGATGATAAAGCAAACCTGTAATGGATCTGCTCCAGGATTCAAAACATTTGTTAGCAAATAGCAAGTGACTATTCCAGGTTTGCTGCGTCATCCAGCTTCACTGATGAAAGTGTATCATCTCCAGCCTCGGAGAGCTTTAATAGATCAGGTCCATTGTACCAGAACAGAAAGCTGTGATGGGGGCCTTACACCAAACTTCAAAATGCTTGTTCCTTCTTTCCTAATGTATAGTCTTATGAAATTGCTACCTATTAACTGGCCAGGTAATTAGGAAATCATAATCAGTTTATCTTTAATTGCTTTTGCAATATACTATTACTGGTTTATATCCAATTTCTGTGCAATATAATAAAAAAGTTACTATAAATGGTTATACCTGTAACTAAAATACACAATGGTACTGCTCAGGACCATGCAGTTCAGGAAAAAGAGACTCTTCTTTCATTAGCACGCAGTTGAAGTTTTGTATAAACTGTATGACAACATAGAAATACATGGCATCAGAAGCAATAGTATTGGGACCTTGAAGGATCCATTGGTCACTCCACAATGAGAAAATTCATCTAGAAATGTTGTCAGATGCCTGTTGCTTTGTTTGAATAAAAATCAAGGCTATCTATATACCAAAGTGTGTTGGTAAAGATTCCTATTGCCAAAGGCTAACTCTTATATATGTTATATATGTATAGGGACCAATAGAAGAACAAGAAAGCCAAGCATATACTGAGCATAGATAAGTTCAAGTATTTGTAGGCTGCAAAATTCAGTTTTCAGACACCTGTATGTAACCCAACTCACTACTTATTATTACTGTTATATTTCCTATTTTCAATATGTTCTCTGACAGTTAAAAAAAAACATTTATTATTGAACAGCTTTTCCTAATGGCTGGAAGAAAGAGAAAGAAAAGCAAGACATCTAATTACCTAATCTCGGTGGATCCTACAGACTTGTCACGTGGTGGAGAAAGTTTTATTGGTAAAGTCAGGTGAGCTGAGGGAAGGCAGGTTGCAAACTATAATGTAAACTGTACTTGTTGGTCTACATGTAATTTATCAAAAAATGAAAACAAAGAAAAAGTGTAGCCACGTTTTATTTTTGGATAGAGTAGGAAAGGGCTAAAACTACTTCCAATTTATTTTTTGCTTTTTTTGTATACCACTAGGCAAGTATCTGTTCACTTACTTTCCCAGAAACACAGCAAGAAGTTATTTTACCCTGTAATAAATGGCTGGATTAAAGTGGAAATAATATTGGTTTCACAATTTGGGAACAGGCAAGGCTTTATTACAAAAAGGAACAGGCAATAAGCATTCTTACCTGCCTGATCGCCATTCTAGTAAAAAAATTCACTGAGCTGCACATGCACAGCTCAGCATAGGAACCCAGATACCCAACATGTCCTGCCTTTCCCTGCATCTGCCAGGACTGAATGAACTTCCATGCACCTGCTTGGGAGGTATGTCATCCTTGGCTGGCCAAACAAGGTGGCCAAAGATGGAAAGATGTAACTGCAGTGTAATGGGGAAAGGTGGGTTAAAAAAATTGTGATCAGGCAGGTAAAGTTATTTTATTGCAGATGGGACATCTCCTTACCCTTCTGCAATAAAAGCACTGCCTGCTTCAAAAAAAAAAAAAATATTTTGTCTAGGAGTGCAAGTTCTTTTTAGATGGTGCTTGGTACAAACTGAAATGAATCCTCGCACTGGGGACACAGACAGCAAATAAAATTTTGATAAAGGTCTAACCCTTCCCTTCTCTATCTAAAACTAAAAGAAAATAATCTCCTATTTTGGAGTATAGCACAAAATTTCAAGCAACTTTTTAGTGCAAGAAACTGGATTAAAAACTTTTGAAATGCTTCTAAACAGTCTTACTAGAGGAATAAAAGTAGATATTGTAACATAACAATAACAGTATAAACATATAAATTATTATCATTCCAGATCAAACATGCTGGGAACCAGATTTACTGTTTTTGACAACGGGGTAAACCCTGACACAAAGCCATTTGTGCAAGAAAGGGAATCACTCAGACAAGAACTGGTATCAATATGTTATGTAAGTTATGTGAACCTCTTTCTATCAGTATAATATCAATGCCAATACTATTAATGTGTGTGGCTACCTCTTTATTTTTTGTCAAAATAACATGTTTGGTTTTAGCAATGAACTGATAATAGGTTTACAAAGGGCTGGGTTTTTACTTCCTGATAGCCAAGTCTTGTGTTTCCCAGTTGCTGATACAGTCAGTTTGCTAGCCTTGGTGTCACAATAACAAGCTATGTGTGGCCAAGATAAAGTGACAGTATGCTGACTGTGTTAGTACATGAAATGAATGCTGGAACTTTTAGCCATTGTTTCCCACAAGTAAAGTCCAGTGTATTGCCCCCCCCCCACCCCCCCGGGGCAGATTAAAAGCTATATGCCATGAGTGTTTTTTTGGATCCCAGTTGTCTGTAGGTGGAGTGGAAGCATTTATTTGTAAAGTTTTAATATCAGTTATCTTTACCAACCTTATATAACCTATACGTAGTCTCTCACCATAATCTGTAGCATGTCTTTACAGCACGGGTATACGTATGACAAAAATAACATATGGGTTGGTTTATTGTCTTTCTTTCAATGCCATTTTCAGCTGTGATTAGCATAATTTATTAGTGCTGGGACTGGATGTGATTTGACAATACATACTTCCCCTTTTTAAAAAGATGCAATTGAACTTGCTATACTGGAGTTTTTCTTTTGCCTTTTTTGTACCAATATTAGAGCAATATCGTGTTTAAAAAGAGTTGCAAGTTATGTACTTAGTGTTTTGCTACTACTGTACTGTAATGTATATAAAATAACGAAATAATACAAAAAGAAGTGACTCTCCTGGCTGTCTCAGGCTTTAATACTCTCCAATAAACTGAAACAAACAAGCAGGGAATGCTGTTAGAATAGAGACTGAGCTTCCTATCTACTCAATTTCAGAGATTTGCAGAGAATTAAAGCCACTGGTCCAGAATGCCATACGGGGTCCCACAGCATAAATTTCTCTTACTGTAGATTCTTTTTATTGTTAGAGGTTCACAAGCTGTTCTCTTTTTTCCTGACAATACATTATAAATTAAACAGCCTTTCAAGCATTGTTAGCTAAATAAATTGCTGGTTCAAAAGTCAGCACTGTTAAATTAAGTAAGAATTGCCCTTTACTCTGTGCCTATTAAAGATTGAAGTTTTCCAAAGTCGAATTAATGAAGAGTTTGAATATAGTGAAATGTGCTGATCCTACACTAGCCTTAACCATTAGACTTAGGTTACTGACATAGTAATCCTATAATTTTAGGTACAATTTGTCAAATCCAAGTGGGTTAATTATAATTTAACTTTTTTACCATCTGATAGGAAACCAATGTTCTGGGGTTCAGAGGTCCTCGGAAAATGACTGTTATTATCCCTGGGATGAACCAGGACTGCGAAAGAGTGTGTATACGGCCACATAATGTAAGTTCCCTGTAAGATCTTAGGAAAAATTGGGCTTGGCAAAATCCATCATCCAGAAAATAATAAATCAAGGTTGGCAATGACATCTAACCTTTAGTATTCCAGCATAGAGTCATAATCCAAGACAGGTGTTGGGAGAAGCATATCTCAGCCCTAAGCTCAAGAACAAACGAGCGTCTGTCACAGACTACTTCCTGTGTGTCCCTTCTTCTTAGGTTTCTCTTCAATTAATCTATCTTCTTGTAACCAGACTAGTTCACCCTCTGCTTTCCAAATTTTCAAGCCCTGGCATATTTTGTGCCCCTAGTCTCTAGTGTTTCAATGCAAAGGTCCCCCCTATACATCCTCTTTTCCAAATGTTTGTTTTACTTTTGAGGTACCCACCTAAAAATTCACCAATATTACTTTTAGGTCAACAAACGTGCACCTGGGCAATGATTTACTCCCTAACATCAGTTCCATGAGAGAATCAGAGGCAGGAAACCTCTATAGTAAAGGGACATATATAGTAAAAGGCCGCTACATGTAGGTGTTTCTCCATTAGACCCAACATAATAAAAAGAATAGTACAGTGTGACTGGGCACAGTGCAGTAGTCTGTTTCATTCTGTTTTTTCACAGTAAGGATCCCTTTTTTAATAAGGCTGGGCTTAAAGGAAAGCAATAGCTGTGTTTGGTTAGTTTCTACATTTTAAACTGATAATAAATATTAGTTTCCTTACAATGTATATGAAATCTTTTTTCTTATAAAAAAAAAAATTAATATAGGGCCCAAGTCTATAACTCCAAAACACTGCATGACTGAACAGTTGTGTGTGCAAATTTCACCTTGAACTATTAAGTCCTGTGAACAGTTCAGTATACAACAAACAAAGTGCATTTTCACTTTTTGTTCCTAAAGTAGATGCATATTCCACCTAACACATGTGTAACAGATCATTATAGTAGTCTTTAGATAGGAGGCCAGACCTACTAACAGTGCAAATTCTATCCCAACGGATACTTCTATTTATGTGGCAAACACATAACATGACAAGAAGCCAAAGGATAATTATGGGAAGGGTTAATTCCTTGCACCACTACAATGTAAACTGTTTTGGTAAGAGGTCCAATGTGTGGTGTAGGAGAAGGGGTTGCTGTTAATCTGAGGTCTGGTAATATTATATGGTTAGAATTTTTTTTCACCTGTGGCATATAAGAAACACTAAGCCATTTTGTTTTCATACCAACTGCTGATGAAAGGTACTTCTCCTCACCCACTACCCGTACTGTGGTACATTTAGCTACTACTGTTCATAGTGTACTTTTTATTCCCACTATTGCCAGATCATTTTTCCCCTGCATTGACCTTGGGGCATTTTTCCCACCAACTGGCACCAAACCTTTTTTCCTTCTCATTGATGCTGGTGTACTTTTCCACCCCACCAGAGTACACTGGTGTACTTTTTCCTCCAAATAATGCTAAAACATTACCCCCACTCTTCACTGACCTGATGTTCTTTCCTGATCCACTGACACCATGGTACAACACCTAGGACTCCCCTTTGTGCTACAAACTGGAGGAGATTTCAGTATATATATATATATATATATATATATATATATATATATATATATATATATATAAAAGTAATCCAGTACTACAACTAATTCTGTCATGATTACAGGAACATGAGACACTTCAGACTCGTTATCAGAATGGTAATATGGAGAATATTATTGTTCTACACAACAAGGCGCCATCCTGGAATGAAGAGACTCAGTCGTATGTCTTAAATTTCCATGGCCGGGTCACTCAGGCCTCTGTGAAGAATTTCCAGATCATAAATGCTGAGGACTGTAAGTTATTACATTACATGTGGGAATACATTGTGATGCCAAATACTTAGATGTGTATTTTACTGTGCAATTTCATTCAGTCCTACACAAGGATTAGGTAAATATCAGTCTTAAATGGTCAGTCTACTTAAAGCTAATATTTCAGTTTATAAGTACATGCTCTATGATTTTTCACCCAACTTTGATTATCCCCCATGAATGCTTATAGAGCAATATAAATTCTAACATTCCCAGCTCTGCTCTCCCTGTCTCAGAGTATCCTCTGAGATAGGAACGGTCTCCCTTTCTATTCTAGAATTTCTATAATATATATTAAAAAGGAATATCAAGAAGAGGTAGACTAAAAAAGCAGCATTGTGACCTTACTGTGCTTATAAAACTGTTTTAGGGGAAAAAAGCTCCAAACATTTATAACCTAAAGTGTTGTGCTTTACAGTGACTTTGGAGGTGTAAATAAATGGAAATGTAAAAAAAAATTATGCAATCTGTTTAGGTCATATGATGAGCAGAGAGTGGATGGATGGTGCTAGATCCTTTACCCCTTCCTTATTATCAAGTGTGTGAGTATACAATGTATGGATACTGGGCCTGTGCATACCATGTAACTATCACAGTCACCCAGGGCTGTGACTGAAATGACGAATGAATCTAAATGAATTTATATTTGAAGTGCTTCATAACTGATATAATTTTTATTTAGTGTAAAACGATATAGCCTACTTGTTTCAAGGTTGACACATAGGAAAAGTTTGCAAAATAGGAAACATTATTTGTATAGTTGGTGGTGATGGATAATTGTTGGATAAAGTGACTGTTTTATAAACTGGCACACAGCTCAATAGCAGCTGGTTGCTACTTGCATAAAGTATATTTATAGTCCAAAATTCTTTTTTCTTTATTTTGTAAAGGCAAACAGTAAAGTCTACTAGATTGTAAGCTCTTCGGGGCAGGGTCCTCTCCTGTATCACTATCTGTATTAGTCTGTCATTTGCAACCCCTATTTAATGTACAGTGCTGCTTAATATGTTGGCGCTATATAAATCTTGTTTATTATTAATAATAATAATAATAATAATAATAAAGTAGGTATACTGAGTAGAAAAGCATGTTCCCTGCCAGCACCTACAGAGTAGGTTCCTGCCTTTCTGTGTGGATGCAGTGGTTTCACTGGGAGGTCTGACAAGCTTCCTACTACATGAGACCTAGAGCTCTGCAGTCAGCAAAATTCTTCCTAGCAGCTGATTGGAAAGTTCTGTATAGTAGAGTGCATGTTGGACATCTGCAAAAAAAAAAAAAGGACTGATTTCCAAGGATCCAAAGAGCAAGGGTCCTTTTTACTTATATTGACAGCCGACATGTTTTTTATTTCTTTAGGTCAAAGCTGCTTTTTAAAAACTAGCTCTTAGACAGAAAATATTTTTTTGACTAATTTTTTATCTAAGATTTATATATAAAGGGATTGCTATCTGTCCTTTGATTTCCCCAATGAAGGTGGGGTACAGAGCATTTAGTATTAGTATTCAGAGACCAAGCAACAGATGGTGGACAAAGTTAGCTGTAGAAAAAGCTTTTTTTTTAAATAGATACATACCAAATGAGGTGGCAACAGTAGATGAGCCTGCACCAGAAAAAAAACAGTAAGTCACTTACAGGATCAAAAAAGCACACACTGGTAATAAAGCTTTGGAAGGCTGTAATAAGGCAGTCCAAAGTTCAAAGAAAGCAAAAAAGCTCTGGTGAAAAATGATAAGGGAGAAAATAAGGGTGAACAATGCATTTTGCATGTTTTTCATAAAGTAATGGTAGTTGGTCTGTATTGCAGTAATAATTTTACCAGGTTTTGTACTTCTGTAATAGTTGTATCAACTCGTGTATTCCTATAACTTGACATCTGAGTGATAAAATGTAACGTCTCTTTTTCCTTGCAGCTGAGTACATTGTCATGCAGTTTGGCCGAGTAGCAGAAGATGTTTTCACCATGGATTTCCGCTATCCGATGTGTGCTCTGCAGGCTTTTGCCATCTGTTTGTCCAGCTTTGACAGCAAACTTGCTTGTGAATAGAGTTCAGATTCACAAAGTCCTGAATAAACATGGGAGTTCCCTGTCAGAATTATAAGTAAAGTGAGAACATTTTCAGTACAACTGAACATATTTGGCCAGAATGGAGAGGAATTAGATGTTCTGTCAGGTTATTTTAGCCGTCTGGGTCCTCACTGGGGAGACTTGCTCCCACTTCTGGTGGGGTAGTATGGTACAATTTCTTTCAAAGGACACACACTGCAAAAAAAGTCATGTTTCCTGCCCTGATAACCATTATAAGCAGGGATATTGCAAAGTGTGCTACTGCATGTAGGCCCTTGACACTTCTTAGCCAGCAAGGGCTTGCACAGTCCATCTGCACGCCCACCCTTCTTTCCTCAGTGTCTGGCTCACGTGCCCTCAGAACCCTATTCATGCAGCCCAGCTATCCATCTCTTGGTGCTTAAAACAATAAAGCAATGTGCTCATCTCTGGTATGTGCCAGGTGAATAAATTCTCACAACAAATGTTAAAGTTCACTGGCTTTGTTTCTCAGCAAGGTGGGTGTTGGGGAGAGGGGAGCCCACTAGTCAGTTCTGCACCAGCCTCACTAGTCTGTTTTGCAGCAAAAAAGAAAATACAAGAAAATCTACCCAAAACAGACACAGAGAGTGATAAAACCACAACTCAGTTCAAAAAAAAGTTTTATTCAGTTCATACTGGAGAGAAAAAAACAACAAATTTCTGGCTTATACTGTACAACTAGCCAAGGAGCTCAGATTGTCAAATTGATCATAAGTCACTTTCTATAGCTGCTATGTGTCTGCAAGCAATAGAAATGTACAATGCCTAAATAAATTGTTTACTGACACACAAAGATTACTTGATTTGACTTTGATTTTTTTAAATGTATAATGTATTAATCTGCTTCAAGTTTAATAAAAGGGTAATATGAAACACATATATTACACAATATTATTTCCCTCTTGTATTAAAGGTACCTAAAATAAAATAAATCTAGGAAAAAAGTAAAACCGCGATCAGGCAAGTAGGTGTCATTTATTGCAGAAGGGACATTGCCTGACCCATTCTGCAATTAAGATCTGCCGATCGCAATTTGTTTTGCGGAACTATAGTTCCACTTTACCCGCTAACGCCATCCAAAACTTACGGCAATTGTGCAAAAGCTAGTATAGTTAATCTCTTCTATTGTTGGCAATTTCAGCTGTCTTTTTCACAGTTTCACAGTCTGGATTGCGATACAGGGCCCAATTGATCTTATGCAGTGTACTTTCTCTCTTAGCCATTGGTATTCTTGGTATCCCTTGTATTTTTTTTTCAGGTCTGTGCAGTAATCCAGTACAGCACTTTGCTTCTGTGCCGGAGTTTCCTGTAAAAAAGAACACTCACTGCTACTCTATCCTCTTGTGCAATAGTAATTGGTCTTGAATTGGCTTGCAAGCCTGAAATGCAGGGGTTGGCAAACTCAGGTCTTTAGGCCAGATATGGCCTAGCCAGTAGTTAGTTCCAGCCTAACGCCCCCTGGCCGATGTGGCTTAATGCAGGCCGGCAGGCCGGTTTGCTAGCTGGATCTGCCAGGGGGCTTAGGAACTGCCGTTGTTTTCACTTCAGGGGGCGTTCCCCGGTGGGGGCAGAGCCATTAGGGTGGGACTCAGAGTCCGGCCTAGTGTGCTCCCACCCACATCTGAAATGGCCTAGTGGCCATAAAAGTTTGCCGACCCCTGCTGTAATGGGTAAAAATACTATGATATCTACTTTCTGAAATTAATTTTTAATGTGCTGTGATGCCAATATTACTGAAAAACAAAAAAAGCTAGCAGGATTTCTTATATATGCTTATGCTACACTGTACATAAAAAATCAGCACATATATATATGGATCTACAATATCACACCAAGTACACAGAACTACTAATACAGGATAAACTAACTACTTAAGAGGCAGTAAAATACAAGCAGGGCTAGTTTTCGGGTAGGCCAAACAGGGCCTCTAACTACCCAGAGGGTCACAACTAAGAAAATGGCAGGGGGTACTGAAGGATGAAATACTGTGAATGTAGGGGCCCCCATTTTATTTGCCCAGGATCTCATTTTGTGTAAAATTGCCCCCAAACCAGGTATGCTGGTAAGGATATTAGCGGAATATTTACACACTGAAACAAAAATACAATACAATCCTATATAGTTTCATACTGAGGAAGTTAAATGTCCTAAAAGAGGTTGCAAATTGATATGGTACTAGGAATGAGCGAGCAAAATTTTTAAACTCAATCTCAAGGCAAATTCCGCCGTTCTCACTTACCAAAATTGTAAGCGAAAATGGCAGGTGTAAATTCGCCAATCGAGATCGAATTTTCCTTAAAAAAAGTCCCGCGGGCTGTGCTCCTGGCTGCTCATTTGAGATCAGGCATGTGCAGTAAGATCATCACTCTTTTATCCCAGTTTACTGCAGGCGGCATTACCTGATCTCATGCCGGCGCAGTGCAGTCTAACAAACAGGATATTTAGGAGACTGAGCCCTGTCAGTGAAACCATTGCAAACAAATATTCCGTGACTGATGTGAGTAAATGATACACAGGCATCATATTGATTCACAATGGGAAAAACTATTACAAAATTCTGACTGCTGTTATTATTATTATTAAACAGGATTTATATAGCGCCAACATATTACGCAGCGCTGTACATTAAATAGGGATTGCAAATGACAGACTAA
>NC_092868.1:15587094-15644561 GCF_032062135.1 Pyxicephalus adspersus
CAGTTAGGTGAGAGAAGGAGACCCACACCACCCCCTACTTTATTGCCAGGTCTGGGGGTATGTGTAAAGTGCAGGCCTCCATAAGAGGCCTGCACTTTACACATACCTGTTCAGCTTTAATTCTAAATACTCAATGCCCCCTCTCATTGAAAAGAAATAAAAAAAAAATTCAGATTACACTGTTTAAACTGAAATGCAAATAAACTAAAGAGAATTAACAAATGCATTTTTTTATGAAAATTATTTAAAGTGTATATTTTTATTATTTTCGTATTTTTTGTATGCACTCTCTGAGTGAAAAAAAAATGTTTGTGGGCCTGCAGAAGAAAACATAGTCTTCTAGTTCTGTGTGTATTGAGCAATATAGTAACTTTTACATATATTTTTATTCCATCCAAAATTCACAATCTTCCAAACAAAATGTTACAATTCCAAACTAGTCAAGGTATAGAATATATGTAATTAAAAACACAAATACAATTTCAAATTGTACAAATATAGAGATATTTATTCTTTATTAACTAGTATTTATGTAGCGCCAACATTTTACGCAGCGCTTAACATAGTCCAGAGTCATATCACTAGCTGTCCCTCAAAGGGGCTCACAATCTAATGTTGCTACCATAGTCATATGTCATTATTACAGTCTAAGGTGAATCCAATTAATCTAAATGCAAGTTTTTGGAATGTGGGAGGAAATCAGAGTACCTACGCAAATACAGGGAGAATGTACAAACTTCATACAGATAGCGCCCTTGCCAAGATTCAAACCTGGGATCCAGCGCTACACAGACCAGAGTGCTAGCCTCAGAGCCCACGGTGGCTGACTGATCACTCTTTTATAGGGATTGTAGTTTATAGTTAGATTATAATTGGCCATGTTTAAAATACATCTGACAGGCAATATCCCAATTACTAGATTAACAATTAGAAACATTTTTATCTTAACATTATGCCTGCCCCAGTGTCCCAGTGCTGTTGGAAATTACCTCCATACATCCCCATTGTCACTTTATTCAACAAAGATCAACATCTATTGGTATGGGCAATCTAAATTGGTTTTGGACTTTTTTTTTATTGAATCTTTTATGTCACTCTATTTTTTAAACATATATGTCTGTGTCCTTGCAATATCAAATTCACTTCTTATCTGGTGTCATTTGATTGGAAAATTGAATTGGATTGACAAGTCTAATCAAGATATTTCACTTCTAAACATTCTGTCCTGTGTGCACATTTCAACAAACCAGACATACTAGAAAGTAAATGAGATGGATGGTGCCTGGATAAAAACTGCATAATATAGCTGAGTTCTCTTTAAAACCCCTCCACTGATTTTATTGTGAATTGTTATAAAAACATTGGTGGGATTATAATGTAAGTTTTAAAGACTTTAACTTTAGTCTGTGTAAACCTCTGATATTGGGTGTATATATGTGCAAAATGACATAGTTATATATTTTCCTTTTTTATCTCCTGATCCTCCATCAAAATCAAATTGATGGTACTTTTATCTGCAGTATTTAGTAAAACATTTGTAGTCCTCAGTATCTTCTACTAGCAGGCAATAACATTACCCAGCATGTGGATGTCACACTGCAGATGCTGTATGAGGCACTGGCACTGATTTGTCAGCAAATTTTTTCTTGTTAAGTTTAAAGAAATAGACACTCCCAGTACAAGTCAATATAAAGGCAGGTTGGCAGGCATGCAATGGCACATAGAGAACTTGGCAGTCCCTGTGATCTCTGGGGAGTTGTACTACTTAAATATGGCCACTAGATGGGGCATCTGTGCTGCAGGGAAGATTTCTAATGATTTCATGGTTGCCCTGCAGACACTGCCAGCTCAGGATCACCAGGTGAGCTTACATTTCATCTATCTATCTGTCTGTCTGTTTGTCTGACTGTCTATCTATCTATCTATCTATCTATCTATCTATCTATCTATCTATCTATCTATCTATCTATCTATCTGTTATGGGAATAAAGTGTATCTTTACCCCTATTTACCTTCACAAATTATCATCAACTATGAAAGTGTTGGAATCCCAGTCAGATTTTTATTACTGTGTCCCGATATATATAGGTATATAACCATTATCACTAGCACAGAAATTGACAGAAACTAAAATTTTGGAGTTGCCGCCAAAACAAGAGATGAAAGCTAATGAGTATACCTGGCCTGGTGATAACTGTCTAATTCCCCCCTGGGCAGCAAAAATCTAAGTTACCTCCCACTATCAAGGTATAATACTTCTTAGCTTGATGGCAGCTTTTTGGAATTTGTTTTTTGTACCAAAAGAATTTACAATTATATAGGATCAATGTGGACAGAAATCATTTACAAAGCATTTGCAGAAATTTTGTCAAGCTCCAATCTTGAACCCTTTGAAGCATCTAGTTTGTAACATCCTAATTGCACTACTATATTTTTATTCAAGCTACTAGTGGGGTACAGGACATGTTCAGAATACATTATCAGTACACCTTAAACCTTTACACATTTCTTTCTGTACAGGTGTCTTTCACACCCAGCTATAGAGTGTAAGCATTGTGTGATCTTAGTAAATATTTCATGGAACAGCCTCTGCACAATATTGGGAACCTTCCTGATAATACTCGTACAATATCTGGCTATGTCTGCAACAGCCTTTCCCAACATTCCATCTCTGTAAAACCTTTGAAATAATTTTTAGGTGGTAAAGATGCCCTCTTATATGGTATTTTATGTATTTAAAGTTGAGGTGTGGTAGTTCCTCCAAGTGACTTTTCTCTTTCAGGAACCACACCGCAATCCATAGCAGCTGCATACAAATGCAAGCACAATGGTTCTCATTCAGCTGAATAGGAGCAATTGAGAGCTTGGTTGAGCCTGTGTTGAATGTTGAGGTCAAATCTGATATCATTCTATAAACAATAAAATTGTTTTTCAACAAATAAGCTTGGTGGAACAGAGAAAAAAATTACTACCCACTATTGTCCTATGCGTCTTTATTCATTTTTTTTGGCTGTGACTATAATAACTAAAGAGAAACAAAACTAGTCCAGGGACAAAACTTCTAATGACAGGTTCCCTACATTCAGTATATGCTTTTAGTGTGCTATAGACACTGGTGTGTAAATCATCAGTAAATTCCAAATCTCATATTAGTGTTCATCAGTCTGTCATGCTCATTAAACTTTTATGATTTCATCCATTGTCATTCATATTTATTCCCTGCAGGCAGTGGCTGTGGCAGCAAAAGACCAGAAACGTGCTAAAGAATTTGCAAAAACGCACAACATACCAGAAGTGTATGGTTCATATGAAGAGCTTGCTAGGGACCCCAATATTGGTAAACAAAATATATTAAAGATATCTAAACTCAAGAACAGTTATGTATTATATATTGCAGCTGATCAATCCTTAGAAATGATCATTGCATTAGTTTTCCTTTGTTCAGCAAGAACAGAGGATACATGTTATCCTTGCCAGAGATCCTTGTGTTGAAGCAAAGGCACAAACAATATTATCTTCCTTTTGGAAACCACTAAACCTATCAGTCCCATGTCATGGGGATGAGGAGAGGGAGAGATGTTTGACCCTAAACATGGTTATTTGCAGGTTTCCCAAACTAAATGAGAGAAAAAGATAGAAAAAAAGAAAACTAATGCATCCAACTTATCTAAGTAATGCAATATTATATAATAGAAATGGTAAACTGCAATATTTCAAAGTTTGTTTTCAGTTGTACATATGTTGTAATGTCATAGTAGCTGATATGTTTTCATCAGACATGAAACCTGGGTCTTCCAATACAGTGAGGACACACCAAGACATAAATCAGGCTGCTTAGCTGTTTAGCAAAGTTTCTCATCTCACCCCATGTCTGTAATCTTGAGCAAATGTCTGCAACAGATTTTTATGACAAAGCCAAAGAAAACAATGAGAAACCAGGATCAGAGCATTACAGACATTTCTGTGGCACATTAGGACCTCACAATTTCTGGTTGATTGACGGGAATCAAAGCTGCAATGGAACATAGAGTTACTATTGACCACTGGTAATTGCAAACCAAATGTTTCTGACTTGGTTTCCAAAGTTCTATTGGATTCAAAAGTTGATATAATTGATCTCTGTATAGGCTGGTTCTTTTTGTTAATCTTCCTAATTACCTTTCTTCTATATCTATCTATCTATCTATCTATCTATCTATCTATCTATCTATCTATCTATCTTAAAATTATATTTCCACAATGACTTTCCTGCATATGCCTATAATAATAAATATTTTAGAAGATATAGTGTTAGCATGTATAAGATTTACAGAAATAGCACTGTATGTCGTATTATGCTTGACATTATGGGGTGTTTCCTTGTAGGACATCTTCATGTGAAATAAGTTTTTTGTCTTTTCTTGCAGATATTGTCTATGTTGGTGTTCTGCATATCATCCATCGGGAAGTAGTACTGATGTATCTGGAGCACAAGAAAAATGTCATTTGTGAAAAACCCCTGGCCATGAATTCTACAGAGGTGAAAGAACTCATAGCAGCTGCCAGGAAATATAATGTCTTCTTTATGGAGGTACTGTGCTTTATTTAAATCTCAACTCCAAGCAGATATCAAAATCACCAATCAATGCATCATTCGATTAACTGTATTGTTAAAGTAGAATTGGATTCATGTTAACAACTAAATGCTCTTCTATGACATTCCAAACAAGTCCAAAATTCAGTTACATCCAGCAGCTCCCAGTGGGAAGGTTTCAGCCACATGGGCAGTGCAGCCAATTCAGAAGGCAGTGGACATAACTGGGTGTGGCCAGGTGCTGATTGACAGATTACAGCCCTTCAATCAGAAACATCAGCAACATGATTTTACCAATTGTAGTGCAGACAGACACCACCTAATCCCATCACAGAAAGCTGAATTTAGTGGACTCACGGTATGATGGATGTGTCCATATAGAGCAGAAGCACTTTTATGTTTTTGATCCAATCTTAAAATGAGCTCTTCTCTTAAAAAATGTTTTGCACGGTCATACTGTCAAAATGAGTGGTTGCCAACCTTTTCAGACCTACGGACCACTAAATTTACGGGCTTCGCTGTGTGTCACTCAAAGGGGAGAGACTTCCCCCTGAGTGACGTCATGATGCCAGAACTCACCCACTCTCCCATCACAGGTCTGAGCCTGCGATGGGAGAATGGCCAAAACCCGCCCACTGCCCTGAGCCTGCAATCCATACGGGGGACCAAAATTTTCTCACAGATTGGTGACCGCTGGTCAAAACAGTTTTAATCAGCAAAAATATATACTACAACCAAAAAACATGACTCTGAAATTAAAGTCCACAACTGGAGCATCTCATTGTACATTTTGCTAGATAGTGTCATGTTTCATTACATATTTATCATTTTTAGTTGGGCTGACCCTTGGAAACCATATAAAGCCTGGAACAAACCAAAACCCACAGGTCATCAATCAAACACAGAATAGTGAAGACCATTTCTGTTAGCAATGAGTCTGTATGGGACAAGGCAGCACTCTGTGTAGAATTAGAAGATCTGCTCATGATTTATGTAACTAGTGACATTTTGTGAGAGGTAACACAAAGTGGTATGGTTACTATCATTCATGTTTAGGGTTTGCCATTTAATATTTGTCCAAAGTACGCAAAATTTAGATTAGGAAAAGGTAAAGGTGTGTCCCTCTTTTGAATCTTACAAATCTTACTTAGTAGGTAAGTATAATTAATACCTTCTGTGTAGAGTACCGAGGAAGCAAAAATATTGAGTTATGTTTTACTTACCATAATTCAAGAGGCCAAGGACTTCAAACTCCAGATAACCAGATTACTGACACAAAGGAGTGGGTTGAAGTAGCACAATACTAACATGTATCTGAAGACTTCCCTTTAATTTTTTCCAAAATCTATCTTTTGATGTAAGGCTTTTTGATACTAAATATAATAAATGATAATATCCATTAGGTGTTGTGGATTATTGCTCATATAGATCTCTAATTGTATTGTAGGCCATGTGGAGTCGCTTTTTTCCTGTGTATGATCAAATCCGCTCCCTCTTATCCCAGAAGGCCATAGGGGATATAAAGGTTGTCCGGGCAGAGTTTGGCTCCAACCAATATCATGTCCCCCGGGCAGTGGGGAAGGAACTTGGAGGAGGGGCACTCCTGGATATTGGCTGCTACTGCCTGCAGTTTGCATTAATGGTATTTAAAGGTGAAAAACCAGAATCAGTGACCGCTAAAGGATTTCTATATGAGACTGGTAGGTGAATGAATACAGAAATAAGCTATATATCTACAATAGATTACTAATATTCCTCCAATCTAGTTTTGTCAAACTACAACCATTTATGTAAATTAAATGTACAACACCATTATAGCTATTGCCATCAATTTCTTCTTTCACCAAATAGGTGTGGATGAAACTGTGACAATTATTCTTCAGTATTCAGGAAAACGTCAAGCCATTCTGACCTGCACCATTATGGTGGCAATGCCAAACCAGGCAGCCATTTGTGGCTCAACTGGAATGATTCAGGTATTTACTTTTTAGGTCTCAAAAAAAAAAATCGTCTTATGTCACAGCATACTATGGTAAAGTAATTGTTTGTAAAGTGAGTGTAGTCTGCTCTGTGTTTTTATTTATTTAGAAATATGAATATAAGAGCAGATTGATTTCAATAATATTAATAATGTACATTAATGTTTACAAAAAGTATGTTTCTCTGTATTGTAATGGTAGGGCACTTGATCTCAAAATGTAATACATAGATCTCTTATGCACGCTTGATTTCAAGTTTATTTGCAATAACCCAATGAAACAGGTTAAATAGGCTCCACTTTTAAAAATGCTTGATCAGGCAGGTCATTTTTGCAGGAAGGGACGGGGATAAAACCCTCCTACCTGCCTTATCGCTGATCTGCGATTGGTGGGAATAAATAAACTCTCACACAAGAGGTATGACATCATGGCCCCACCAATCACACAGGGGGAAGATTGCACTTAAGAAAACATCCAAGAAGAATGTGGTTTAGTTCCCCTTTAAGTGTCTTGACAACAAAGTACAAGTGAAATAACATAAACAATTACACAAAATTAAAAAATAACATTTACTGAACTGATCAGAGAAGACAGACTACAGAAGTAGCAAGTCATCCATTCATCCCAGCAAGGGGGGCCAAGGGGCTAAATTAATTCACACTTTGCAATGCTACACATCAGTTGTGTTAATTCCTGCTCCTTCTCACACTGCAAGTATATCAGTGGGTCCACGTATTTCAAATATTGCACTCTGTGAATAAAGATAAAAAGTTATGGTATTGACAAATGTGCCTCTCCCCATACCCAACTTACAAATCTCAACGATTAAAGTGTAGTTCTAACAAAACTTTTTTTAAGTTTTGGAAAGAAATCTTTATTGCTGGCTGTGTTTCCACTGGGGACATTTATTCTTCTAGTCATCATCATTACTAATAAAGAAAATTGAGGACCTCTTCCAACAGGGATATCTTTTCTGGGGACAGCTGTCTTAGAGGGAATTTTCCCCTACTGTGGAAGCTTTCCTCTAACTTCTTGTTCTAATTCCAGGACAGCAAAATAATAATATTAAAATAAACTTACATTGGTTTTCACACCTCTTTATTCTTTTCTAAATAAAAAAAAAGTTTGGGCTATATATATACTTTATTACACTAATTAAAACATGGGAAGATCAGCATTTCACACATTGAAAAGTATGATAATTCAAGGTGCATCAAAACAAACAATGTGCAAAGCCTTCATTTGGTTTAGAAGGCAGCCACAGCCTGATGGGAAAAGCCTGTCACCTGCCAGCATGCCATATGGAAGAGCCCTTGCTCAACGTGTGGAAGAATGTAAACAATTTTATTTGACTATATATAGCTTATCAGAATAAATGCAT
Organism: Pyxicephalus adspersus; assembly: GCF_032062135.1. Lineage (NCBI taxonomy): Eukaryota > Metazoa > Chordata > Amphibia > Anura > Pyxicephalidae > Pyxicephalus > Pyxicephalus adspersus. The sequence goes on from NC_092868.1 coordinate 15,595,028, forward strand.
TTCCCAACTTTTTTTCAATGAATTCCCATTTTAATATTTTCACCAGCTCTGCTCAGAGCACCAGTTTAGCCATAAAAGTGTGAAGTGCCCAGAGAAAAAAATGAAGCTCCTCTTAAAACAAAATGGAATTCCATCCAACAATGGGTCCTCCAATATCAGCACAAATCTACATTCACCTGCTGAGAGCTTCAATTGACAAATATATCTAAAAGTGGCTTGTATGTGATTGTAGCTGTTCTGTATATTATTTATTCTATCAGTATATGTTACATTTTTCCCTAGATTCCTTCCTGCATGTGGTGCCCAACCTCAGTTATTGTCCATGGAAAAGAGACCAAATTCCCCCTTCCACATTCTAGTAAACCAATGCATTTTACAAACAGCACGGGACTAAGCTATGAGGCTGAGCATGTGCGCCAGTGTCTGCTGAAAGGTACTGTGCAAGGTCATGTGACCCACATTTTTCACTCATGCTTTCTAGATTGTACTGTAATGACAATTTCTTTTAATTCTAGGACTAAAAGAAAGTCCATTCATGTCCTGGGCAGACAGTGAGCTCCTACACACCATCATGGATGAAGTTCGCAAGCAACTTGGAGTGAGATTCCCGCAGGACAAAGCCTAATGATAAGATCATGGTCTTGTACAATGACTGCAAACATAAATATCTTTAAAAATCAGATATATAATGATTGGATTAATGCATGGGTGTTTGATTCATCTTTGTTACAATAATAAATTAGATAAACCATTGCCTACAGTACATTATAATGTTGAAGTATGAAGGAACAAATAGTTTATATAGGTCATAGTACATTGTAGTAAATACATTTATTAATCACTGGACAAACTGCTAAATGTCAAGTTGAAATACATAAATGGGAATTGGATTATCTGCCACAGTATTTGTAGTTCAGTTCCTATGCAAAAAACAAGTTTATTTTTGCTGTAGCTTAAACAGAATCTAAAGCTAGAAGCAAAGGACATTATACAAGATGATGCCTTTTTCTTTTACAGAATACCTAAACTCAATTTCACACATAGATGCATTTAAAATATAACCATACATTCAATAGAAAAAGGATGATAGATAGTATATGGTAAAAACACAGCATTTTTCCTATCAAGCCCTCCCTAGAACTGTGGACAGCCACCAGAACCAATATTCCTATATCTAGTGCAGTGGAGTGTGAGTGGTAGGGTTTACTCCATATGCATATTCAAGATGTCTGACACTGTGCCTACCTTCTAGGTTACAGCTTGCATAGGTTCCCAATGCTACTTTTAGGAAACATGACACTGTTTGCGGTTTATATTATGTTATACACAATAGAGCTGTCCACGCAATGCAATGGTGGAATTGCTTACAAACAGAAGATAGATTATTGGGTTCATGGCTTCCCTGTTTGCTTTTCTTTTGCAATCAAACATATTAAATACCTTGAATACTTTAGCTTGAATGATCTTAGTATAAAGAGCAAAAATTGACCTGTTGTTTAACACTGGCAATCAAGCTCTGTTCTGTCAGTGGTCGTGTGACCACTGCCAATGCACAAAACAAGTAGTCTCCGACAATGCAAAGGATCTTGGAGGATCTTCTGGTAAAGGTACTTAGCCCTGCCTGGACATCAGCCCTTCAAGATTCTCTAGCTTAGCCTGAGACCAGGTATTTAACACCAGATATTGGTCATACAATACATACATACAAACATCACATGCTGCTATCTAACATTGTCCATTGGTTATAGGGACCTATTCTCACAAATTTTACAACATCATGTACAGACCATCCAATGTGACCTATACCTGAAGGTAGGAAGTGATACAGACTTGCATGATTTGAGCTTTCTCGTAAAGGCGCCAAAGCTTCTCCATGTTTTCCAAGTCCTACTTTAGAATATTGTTGTAATCAGTTAATAACTTTCTATAAAAATAATTCATTCTGCTGACAATGGAAAATATGTATGGCAGAAAATATGTATCCAGTCCTGGGTTAAAAATACTCCTGGCCATCCATCTGCATTGCCAATTACATTTATTTGACAATGGGTTAAACTTTTCTCAAGAGCATATTGATTAGGCCTTACAGATTGTAATCATATAGGCAGAGAGGATCAGGAGCTGAGTGTTTTACATCTGACATGGTATGGAGAGTCTGCTCAGTGGATAGCACTCGGGACTTTGCAGTGCTGGGCCCCAGATTCAAATCTTGCCTAGGACACTGGGTACTCTGGTTTCATCCCAAAACCATGCAGTTAGGGTTTTTGACTTCCCCCCAAAATTGGCCATAGACTGTAGTAAAGACATATGACTGAGGTAGGGGCATTAGATTGTGAGCTCTTTTGAGGGAAAGCTAGTGACATGCTATGGCGTTTGTACAGCGCTGGGTAAAATTATGGTGCTATATAAATACTGTGTAATAATAATAACCAAACATTTATTTGCTTGGTTTTGATCTTGCGGTATATCCATACATATTTCATAAATTGGTAGCTGTTGCTGGGGGGTTGCTGGTAAATTAAACTTCATCGTGTGTAATTGCTTATTGTGCAAAACTGAAAAAAAGTAGGACATTTAACCAGCCTTTATTTCTTGTCACCAAGCTTTGTAGAGTTTTGCTTTTTTTTCAAGGCATTCATCCAAACACAACTGAGATAAGCAGATATTAACATTGTATATATTGGCCTGCATTTCCCAGTATTAGGAAGTGTGTTGAAATCAGCTACACAGGCAAAGTTCAGGTCTTGGCCTCATTTCAGCAAGCGAACTGCAGAAAGTTCCCAGCAGACAGACACGCCTACAATGGCTGCCCTTTAAAACACAGACACGAAATACAGACAGGACTTCTCTTCCCTTCCATCAACAGGGTCTCTTATATAACATTACACAATATGGCTACAAAGTGGGGGATCTGCTCTGCAGGGAAAATCAGCAATGACTTTGTGGTAGCTCTGCAGACGCTTCCAGCTCAGGATCACCAGGTGGGTAAAAACAGTATAAAAAAACTCCCAGAATGAACTGCTGACCGTGCATTGTGTTATTCTAACAATCTGCTATGTGTGACTAATGAGCTGTGTAAGAGTCACAGTCCAAATCACAAACCAGGTGAAATGCTCATGATCCTCCTCAACAGACAACTAACAAAATAAAATAATTTACAAGATTTATTGCTAGATCTGCACAAAAAATTTAATCATTGATATTAATGTAGTTTTTCCTTGTTATCAGTAATTTTAGTCTAACAAAATCTTACAAATGTAGTTTTGTTTTATGTTTTTTTTCCTGTACACCTGATGGTTAGGTTAATTAACTGTTTCCCTTGTCCAGCTCCCGTGTTAACCCCTTGTGGCCCATGACGAGGGTAGCTCGGACTTTCTAGCCCATTCTTTACCTCCACCATCAGCCCCTCCACCCCCTTCCAACCCCACCTGCTTACCAACCACTCCCCACCAATAAAATACCAAGACACCAATCTTGGATTTATATTGGCTGGCAAGCAGCCATTTATTTGAACACCATTAAATAAATTAACCATTCAAGTAATTAACAAATATCCAATATTATATAAATGACAAATAAATAAATACATTTACACTTTTGATATGCAAGCATACATTAACATAACACCTCATTATTATTATTACTTAACCGGGTTTATATAACGCAAACATATTACATTGAATATAACCTATTTAACCAACAACCTGATTCCTCCCTTGTATTAATACCTTACTATAACAACAATATCCATAATGTTGTCATTCGTTCACCAAAGACCCCACCAAAGAGGATCCCCCCCTGCCAACTTCCACCAGTTTACCAATGCACTGGATCCTTGCCTTCCAAGACCTCAACTGCCACAGCGCTCAGGTGTGAAACCTCACCCCTGAGTGCTACCTCGACACTCGCTGAGCTTGTTGAATTCCATCCTGCCAGTTCATCTTCCTCCGTTCCCGGCCGCAGAAATGGCTCACAGGTGTATTCACCATACTCTGAGCTGTGTTAAACCGTTCCATTAAGCAGGCGCTTGTCCACAAATTGGTCCTGGCCACCATATCCGGCCTGGACCCGCAACACCATGCCACCTCAAACCAGCTTAACCGCATGACTTATGCCCCACTTGGAACATTACCCAAATCATAGCCCACCCTGGCATGGAGCCCTACCATGCCAAGGGGCCACTCACCTGCCACAAACATGCCAACGCATCATGTACCACTATAATACCCCCATTCCTGGCCACCAAAATCGCCCCACCACCGTATTCACCTTACTCCAGGCAGTGTTAGAACCATGCCCACAAGCGGGGCGCCCGTCCAACTGGTCCTGGCCACCGTATCCAACCAAACCGCAAAACACCTGGGCACCCACTCCACTGTAAACCAAGTACTTTGATGCAATGCACTGCCACCTCCGCTCCAAGCGAGCATGCTGTCTATTGGTCAGCTGGACTGCTGTCCACCTCTTGCCACACCCAACGAGAAACGAGATAGTGCCTAACTCACAACCCAATGCAAGCTGAACCAACCACAGCTGAACGCCCCAACTTGAAATTTAAACAAAATCATTCCCTCCCAGTCCAAAGGAAAATTCTGCCACCCATGCCCAGTAACCACCAGCTGCCCCTGCTAACTGACTCACCGTACCCCACCAACTCCAGAATCACCTGCCACCGAAATCCACAATTCATGAACAACATCCACCCAGTCTACCACTCGGAACCCGTCTCGGAAAGTCACCCCACTCACAACACAGCAAAAGTGAAGACGTTATGTTACCAACATCTCAACACAAAGAGACAAAACAGCCGGGGCCGGGCCAGAAACCAGGGCAAAACCAAACTGTATATCCTCCCACTATGCTGAAACCAGCCACAGTACTGACCCCAGGAGGTAATGAAGCATACCACCCCATTGAACAGCCACGAGGGAGCAACAAAAAATACCATTACAAAATACTGACATCAGGGAGTAATACTGTATATCATCCAACAATATTGACACCAGGGAGTAATGAAGTATAGCATACCCCCAACACTGACACCAGAGAGAAATCGAGAATGCCATTCCACTGTACTGACCCAGAGAGCAATATAGTATACCATCCCACAGCACCAATGCCCAGGAGAATTAGAGTAGAGCACCCCAGTACTCCCCCAACACTAACGTCAGGAAGAACTAGTAAATACCATTCCCCAGCACTGACACCTGTGATAAATGGAGTATACCATCCCACAGTACTGAAACCAGGGAGTAATAGCAAATTCCATCCTGCCACACTGACACCTAGGAGAAACAATGTATATCATTCCACATCACTGACACCAGGGAGTAACAGTATATACCGTCCTCAGTACTGACACCAAGGCCCTGTCTTCAGCCCAATTTGCCTTCCAAGCACCATTCCCCTTTTTACCAGTTTTACCTCCTTCTCCACCACCTTACTTGAAAAAAGAAAAACTACAGGCCCGTGTGCCTCACCGCACCTGAACCCTCCTACCTGAACCTAAACCCTCCTCCAAGTAACAACCTCTATCCTTCACATGGTCGGTCTCTACCCGCCTGCTGACTGTCACCCCCTCCCCCTGACAAATCTGTCTCTGAACTCCTATCAAAATGAAATAGCTCCACAGGTAATCTAACAAAAAAAGGTCTCCACACACAACCCTTCCAGATCTATTAGGCCTAAGTAGCTGCATCGCACCCCCCACTCCCCCCCAGTTTTCTCCCTCTGGACTTCAAGACCCCCACTTCTAACCTTACCTCCCACCACCCTCCTTGTCTGTGACCCCCACCCCACACCTTACAAAATAGCCCACAACCTTCTAAAAGCCTACAGGCCCCGCTGCACTCCCCACCACACCTACCCCCCCACACTCAAAGGGACCCCCCACCCACCAGCTTGCCCTGCCTGACACCAACAACCCCCCCACCCCACACCCAGCTACTATGGCATGTAGCCAGGCTTCAGCCGATGAAGACTCTGCCTCCTAAGCTGGGCTAAAAGGCCCTGAAATTCCCTCTCCCTACCTTTGCCTAAATTCTTACGGCTACGGGCCTCCCTGTCTATTGTTCACTGCCAATTCCCTTGTGCTGTTCCAGTGTTCCTCTGTGTCTGTGGATATCCCTGAGTCTCCTGTGCCTCCTGTTCCTTCCAGTGTCTCCTGTGCTCCCTGTGTCTCCAGTGGCCCCTGTGTCACCGGTGTCTATTTCCTGGATCCCTAGTATTTGACTTTTGGCCTGTGACCTGACCTCTCTTGCTTGCCGCCTGTCTTGACCCCGGCCTTCCTTGACAGTTCTTCTGCCTAGTGATTTGGTACCAAGTATCTTCCTGCCCACTCTGGTGTGCCCAGGGACCACAACCTGGCAGTAACCACAAGCACTACATCCTTACCACTGGAGGCTCTGGGGAAGACCTGGTTACTGCTTAGACTCTGTGCCTTGGCCCTTCTCAGGGCTCACACCATTTTCTGTGCAAGCCATAGCGCCCCCTGGTGACACATGTCAAATGTTAAAGTTCAATACAGTACTATTAGACAAAAGGCTGAACAAGTATGATTTGTTTGGAAGCCTCTTCGTGGCAGCATAGCTTAGGTTTGCAAACTTGCATTTGCACAAACCACAAGACTTCTGGAACAATGTCCTTTGGATGGATGAGACCAGAGTAGAAACATGTGACTACAATCTACAGGGCCTCTTTTTTTACAAAAAACAAACATTTTATCAGCACAAACACCTCATACCAACTGACATACATGGTGGGGGTAATGACTGATGGGGGTGATGATTGATGAAGGTGATCCTAGCCTGTTTTTACAGCCACAGGACCTGGGCACGTTACGTTATTGAGTTGCCCGTGAACTCTGCTGTATACCAAAGTATTCTGGAGTCAAATGTGAGGCCATCTGTGAGATAGGTAAAACTTGGTCTAAACTGGGTCAAGTAACAGAACAATGAGCACCCCAACAAATTTACAACATAATGGCTGAAAAAAAAGAATCAAGTTGTTGGGATGGGCCAGTTAAAGTACAGACCTCAACCCAATCAAAAAGCTGTGGTGGGACCTTAAAGACATGTACATAAAATAATGTGTTCAGCCATTCTCAGTATAATGATATGGGTATCATTGGGTTGGGTATTTGTTGAATAAGTACTGTTTATGGATACTATGAGTGGAGGTTGTTTGTTATATTTATTCTATGTTTTGATTTTCTTGATTTATATTCTGCTGTCCAAAGAAAATGCAGAATTTCATCGAGAAACTCTACTTTTCTTGTTGGATTTTATATTGAAGCTTTAAATAACCTATCTAGTTCAATTCTACAAAAGGGATGAAACATGAGGAGTGTGAGCTGGAGTGAGAATGGATCTGGATGACATTTGTAATGGAAATATAGAACTAATGATATAGTTTAAAGGCAAGGATAGGGTTAATACTTAAATCTGGGGTAAAACAATTATAATAGTCTAAATACAAGTGGCATGTGTACTCATAGCTAAACCTTGATGTGCTTTTTGTATATCTGGATCTATGTTGTAATCTAGAATGAAGTAAATCCTATACTTTGCCTATGTACAGGAACTTTTAGGCTTGTCATTGCCACTCTCTGTCCTTGATTGACTACTCTTGTTTATGCCCCTCTTTAGTTTTCTTTAGGCAACCTGGAGTGGGTGAACCCATAATGGGAAGTCCTATCCAAAGCTCTATTTTCTTAACAGACAGAGTGCAGCACAGTGAGGATGCTCCACTACTTTTACTAAATCATATCTGGGTTTGCAAATTAATTTGATGTATACAATATATATGTTCTGTGGTTGATTGTAGTTTAGCTTTAAAGCCAACCCCACTTTTATCCTTTGGCAGGGGAGAGAATCATATTATCTGACAGATTTGTGTCCCTTTAGGAAGGAATTGCGTTTACTTCCTGTCCTAGTGTAGCAGGGTGTTGCAGGAACAGGCAGCAAACAAAAACGTTCTTGTTCCCCAGTTTTGTGGTTCTATAGCAAGTGGGACATGGATGAACTTTCATATGCTCAAAAACAAGTTGTTTATGGCATGTTTACTATCATCAGTGAAAAGTGGTAAAAAAAGCTGTGTCTGCCCTTCTGCTATTATAAAATAATGCATTCATTTTGAAATGGTCTCAAAGTACTTTCTGTTTAAACATATATTCTTATTATTTGTCTATATGTATAAATTTAGTGTTTAAATCTCCCTTAGGTAGTGGCTGTGGCTGCCAGGGATTTTAGTCGTGCCAATGAGTTTGCTCATACCCATGGAATACCAAAAGTACACATAACATATGAAGAGCTTGCCAGTGATCCTGACATTGGTAAGTACATACTTTGTAACTTTCTGACATGGGAAAGAATAATACATTATAGAATTATTGAATAAACCAACAATTATATCTTTAAGAACATGCAATAACTTAAAGGGTGGTAAACTTTTTAGTATATTCTAACACTTTAGATTGTTAAAAAGTTTTCTGTTACAGTACATTTCTGTTGAGTTTCATACATCAGATCAAAAAACAAGGGAAAAATAGAGAAATTAGGTCCCAAAGGGGAGATGGCCCTTCCTAATTGGAGACAGTGGGGAGCTATGAATGTAGAACTGTAAAATGTGGAATTTAGGACCCAGTTGGTGGCATTTACAAACAAAGGGCTAATCAAATTGCATGAATTATGTCCCCATTATGCCAGTTTATATTATAGCCGGTGTTAGGTATCTTTAAACTTTAACAACTAATTTCAATATAAATGCAGTCTTCAGCAAGGGCAGTCCAATTCTTTTTACATGCTTCTATTTACATCTAATTGAATATAGTCACTTGTTTACAGACCTCAGTGGGTTAAGCAAAAATATTCAAAGTTAAATGGTTCTATTTTAGGTTTCAATAAAATGCATCATGTCTGAAAGGAGATTGAAATTATGCTTCTACTGTGCATTTTCGGTCAGTCCCAAAGTTCTATGGGAAACCATGGATGATTCTTTTAATAAATATTTCTTGGCAAAACAAATATTGTGTGGAAAAAAAAAAAACAATCATGTTTTCTGGCTTATTTATAGACATGTACTGAAACAGAAAGAATTTGGTATACACATAAATTGTACCTATTTTTTAAATCTATAATTATGTAACCCATTTTTTCAGATGTTATCTACATCGGTGCTATTCATCCAGCCCATAAGAATCTGGGGCTGATGTGCATGGAGAAAGGAAAGAATGTGCTATGTGAAAAGCCTTTGGCTATGAACCTCACAGAAGTAAATGAGCTCATCTCTGCTGCCAGAAAACACAATGTATTTTTAATGGAGGTATGTACCTAATCCGTATAGTTTACTTTATAGGTCCTAAAATGCATTGGAACATAGGAACATAGGAAAAATGTAAAAAAATAAAAATGCAGAAATAATTTTTTACTTTTCACAGGCAAACCCAGATTTACCGTAAGTCAGTAACTATAGGTAGCAAAGGCAAAGAGATGTTTGATGCATGATTTGTTCAGTTTCAATATGTTTATGGGTTTCCCTTTTATGAGCTTCCTGTTATAAATCCCCTACAGCTTTTTAATGGGGTTAAAATCAGAGTTTTGATTAGGCCAGTCTGTAACGCTACATTTTTAATGTTTGTGTCATTTCCCAGTAGATTGGCTACTGTGCATTAGATCAATATAATGCTGAAAATACATTTTCATCTCAATTTGAGCTTTTGGGCAGGTGGCCTTACATTGTCTTAATGTGCTCTTTCATATAATGCAGAATTCATAGATTACTCAATTACTACAAGTTGTCAAGGACCTAAAGCAGGAATTTACCATTTTCACCACCATGTTTTCACAGTTATCTGGTTCTACTCTTGAAATCCTGTCTCTGGTTTAAACCAAATATAGTCATTGTGCTTTAATTTTTCTTACATTGCAGAGCAAAAGCTTTTTTTCTGGTGTACCTCTAATGCAAATTTAATCAGTGCAATCTTTTTGTAGATTGTAGATACACAACAAATGCATTGATAACTCCAAACCCTCAACATCAGAGCTTTAAATAAGGTTCCATCAATATGTTCCCTAGGGGTTTTTTATTATTGACACCTAATCTGGAAAACCCAATTCTAATCTCATGGATTTGAAATGGTGGTAAATGTAGTGTTTTTTTTTTTTTTAGACCTTTGCATTAATTAGATTTATGAAAATGAATATACCAAGTTTATTGTATGTGTAATTTTATCAAGCATTTCACTTTTATCTGTAGACACTGGTAAATTTAAGATGTAATCTTTGTCTGTTAAAGACTTTTTTCATGTTGTATTTTGTTATGTATCTAATGAACCTATTGAAGATATGCCCCACTGTAGAAAGTTACTTTCCACTATGCGGTTAATGGGCTTTAATATAATTCAACACTATTTTTTTTAATTTCTCTGTAGGCATTCTGGAGCAGATTTTTCCCAGTCTATGAGCACATCCGCAGTGTCCTAAATCAGAAAGCTCTTGGAGACGTAAAGGTTGTACAGGCGGAATTTGGCGTGAATTTACTTAATGTTCCTCGGGCAGTGGAGAAAGAGCTGGGTGGGGGTGCTCTTTTAGACATTGGCTGTTACTGTGTTCAATTTGGATTAATGGCATTTGGTGGAGAAAAACCTGAGGCCATTACCGCTAAAGGATTTCTACATGAGACTGGTAAGCTTTGTTCAAACCATAACCCTAGTGTTCTGTAGATAAAAAAAAAAAAGAAGTATATGTGGTTTATGCCCTGATTACCATTACCATATCCTTTTGATAGGAGTGGATGAAACGGTGACAATTATCCTGCAGTACTCAGGAAAACGCCAGGCTATTCTAACCTGCACCCTTGTTACTCAAATGCCAAACCAAGCTGTGATATGTGGCACAAAAGGCATGATTCAGGTACCCCTACCTACATTATTGGTTATGAAATGTAATAACACAAATTTTAATTAAATTGATTTTGACATCTCCATTTCACTCCAGATTCCTTCATTCATGTGGTCTCCAACAACAATATTAGTAAATGGAGAAGAATCGAAATATCCTGTTCCTCCTACTTCAAAACATTTGAATTTCTGGAACAGCACAGGACTGAGTTATGAGGCAGAACATGTACGACAGTGTCTTTTAAAAGGTAAGAAGAAGCATCTGTTTCTGGATGTAGTGCATACTAACCATATTGATATGCTAGCCTGGATGTAGGAATTATTTAGCAGGCTTCACCCACATTTTGCACTGATAGAGTGGAAGGTCCCAGTTAATTTCCAAATTGTATCATTGTGCAGGAAGGCACTAGGCCCCAGTGGGCAGGGTAAAATGTTGTAGGTTGAGTTTTGTTTTCTGAAATTAGGTAGGTATGGCTCTTGGTGGCTATAACCTAGTTCCTTTAAGATAATTCAGCCCAGGGTGGCCCAACATCATTTTAATTGGACCCTTCTACTTTAATAATTCAAGTACATGGGGGTTTGTAAAGCATTTTGAAAGGATCTGAAATGCCAAATTTGAATTGAATGAACTCATACTGATCACTTGTGCTCTTTGTTGCCTTAAAGATGTCAATGGTAACATAAGCTAAACACACCACATGCACGCCATTTTATCCTGAAACCTTTAATTTCTTATTAGGGTCTAGTATTTTATAAAATGCAGAAAAAGGGGCAGACTCAGAGTACAACTTCAGGCAATGTGATAAATAACACATGATCATTCTAAGTGCACTTGACTAGAGTCCAATTTGTGCTGTTAATGTTTTGGAAGGATTGTAAGCAATGGTTATATCACATGGGTTGTGTGTAATTATTTTTTTGTTGTTTCAGGGTTAAAAGAGAGCCCAGTAATGAGTTTAGCAGAGAGTGAACTGCTGGCTAGCATTATGGAAGAAGTTTACATTCAATTGGGAATTTATAAGAACAAAATATGAATGCTAGCATGTTAAAAATACAAAATATAAATCTGCAAATAAATGATTGTACAACTCTAAGTGGCTTGGATTTACAGTTGTATTTTACAAGGAATAAACTCACCGATAACTCACACGGCAGCACCTGTAGGTGCAGTTTCCTCTACTCTACTGGTCCATAGCAGTGAACTTTTTTCCTGGATAATCCCTATGTATGGGTGAATAATATCCATTTAGGAAACCCCCATTTGCTGCATTTTAGGGGCTATGACTGTTCATAATTCTAACTTTTCCCTGGTTTGTTTGGAGCTTCTACTTTGCCATTTGGTTGCATCTGGAGGAATAGCCTATCTGCTGCTTGTCTGGAGGTCCACAAGAGCTCAAAAATCATAATTGTCTCAACCCTCTTATATAACTAAACCCAAGGCAGATCAGTTAATTAGGGAACACCATCTTCCTGGGTCCTAAATTCATATTTCAGTGTTTACAAATGCTGAGTGGGCAGTGAATAATTAAAATCTAACATGAATACAGAAAACTCTTGCTCCTCAAGAGGAATCATTCCTTGTCTTCTGCAGACATTATCACTATCAAATTAGTTCCCTAGATCTTGGGAAAAACTACTTCTATCAAGAATTTGTCAATGAAAATAACTGCCTGAATTTTTTTTTCTTGAGTCAATAAAATCTTGATAAGTAAAATGCATTTTACTGTCCTAAAGGGTTCGGGTTCTACAATGGGCGATTGCATCCCAAAGCCCAATTGGGTTGTGTCATTTGGAGTACCCCTGCAGACCATATGCTCAAGTCCTCATGAAACCTGAACAATTAGTAGCAGTGGGTCAGATGGCCAAACTCACAATATGTGGGAGCAGGAATGGATCAAAGTTGCCTGTGGCTCTTTGCAGAAGGGGATGCTTTCCCAGGGGTTGGTGAGAAAGATCAGATTGCACATTTATAACAGCATACAACCAAATGTCTGTGCACTGTCCCATGGCATTGGTGTACAGTACCACCTGAAAAACTTCCATCCTTCTAGAGAACTAGAATGAAACTGAGGTATGCTGGGGAGGGCAGCCTGGGAAGAAGAAACCATAATTTGCTCTTAATTTTTTTGGTTGTAATCTGGTACCATAATAACTAGTTGTGTAGAGACAAAGTAAAAAACAAAAAAAAAGCCAAAAGCTCAAATGCAGTGATTCTGAACCAAATTAGATGTAGAATATATAAATACTTTATTCTGCCAGTGACTACCCTTAACTACAACACTGAGCAGTGACCATTTATCCCTTTAAACTGCAAACCTGAAGATGGCACAAGCCACCAATAAACCTTTATAAAGGTCTATATACCAAGTTGAAAATGCAAACTTGAAGCCACTTTGTCATAACAATGTCATGGCCCTATTAAAAAGTCCCCTTAGAACATGGGATGTATAGCTCCAATGTCTGAAATTTAATTTCTCCTCTCACCTACATTGGGCTTCCCTTACTAGACTTCTGCATTCCCAAATTTTCTAGGAAGTTTAACTCTATGTTTGAGGCCATACCCATAACCACTAAACCAAACCCAACCTGTCATTGTCAATTAAATCTATGCAACAAAACCTTGAAGGAAACTCTTCATTCCTCTCCAATAAATCTTTCTGGTTGGTTTGGTAGATATAAATAAGCTTTATAAGTGCACTAAAATGTTAAACCTTAAACTTAAGAGTCTAGAATCCTAGTTACCTAAAAATGAAACATTTTAGAATGTAAAATGTAGAGGATACTCTTGACCCTCAAAATGACAATCTAGACACCAACAACCCAGTTTTACAAGAATTTACAATATATTCCTGTTTGTTGGATTTATAGATAAATTGCCAAACTACTTGATGTAGTCTAATCTCCTTAAACTTAAAACATTAAAATACCTAGCATTAGGCTGAAAATATGCTAAAGAATTTTGACTACATTTTCAACAAACCAGGAATTATACCATTTTACTTCTAGGTTAACTCTACCACATAGCTCAGTAATTCTGAGAAGGCATTTAAGTTTTTGCCGCACAGGTTCTTTTTCTGGAAAAAAAAATGAATTTTGAAGATGCTACTTTACACCCTTGTAAAGTAGCAGAAGCTGCAACTTTGCCATACATGACAGATGTGTCCAGTAATTTTTGCCAATATTTGCTTTGTAATTAATTGTTCCAATCTCATGCTAAAGTGAATTGCAAAAAAGGAAACCATATATACCATTTATTTAGAGCTCTATTTATAAATGATCCCTTCAGTATGCCCATAAATTAGTAAAAACAAAACTCCATTTTTTTCTCTTTATTAGGCATTATTACAGTTACAAAATGAATCTAGGACAACTTCACTAAAAATGAAACTGTTCTTCTGGATATGCTCCACATGTTGGCACTGGAAAAAGAAAAAAAAAAAGTTATTTAAAGTTGAATGAGGAAGACAACATACTAGACATAATAGGTCACGTCTCAGAATGTGAAGTTTTTCTCACAGAGAATCAAGCAATGTAGGCAAATAAAAAGCATCATTGACAGACCTTAAAGCAAAAGGCTAACAAATGAATGAAAAACTTACCAGTATGAAATCTTGATTTCCTCTGATGACCTCCGACCGATTCTGCAAATGACAAGCTAGGTTGTTAATGTGCAATACTGGTATTCTAAGCTAAAATGAAGCCATTTTTTTTAATGACTCATAACATCTACTGAACTCAGCAGTCAGATCCATAGTTTGTGTCATCAAAAATCAGGTTCGGGATAGACTCATCATTGTTCAGATAGAGCACATGACCAGTGATATGAATACTGCACACAATATGATTGCAGTATCATCCTAGAATAAATTTGACAAATTGATTGCTGCATAAAAGTAATTTGCCTTTAAAAAGTTTTTTTGGCTTGATGCAATTCTGACCCCCCCATGCCACAAGGGCAGCAATAGAAGAGCCAATGCTGCCATTTACATGAATTTACTAATTTCAGTACATATGTACCATGAAATAGTGCAGTTCAATTTAAATTAAAGATGTTACTGCAAATAACAGGTCCACTTTGTTATTATGCCAATTAGATGGCTGCAGGATACAAACTCCAAAATGCTAGAGACCCTATGGGTTCCGACTGGGATCAGAGACTAAAGTCTAACAAAAGAAACCCGCAAGACAACAAACCTGCATGGAGTCCAGAAGAGCATGCTCCATACATCACAAGCAGTGGGACAGATGTGCTAGACAGCCATAATTCTACATCACAACTAAAATTTAGTTAAACTTTCTGCCATAAGGTTTGTCATAATTTTGTGCATCAGCAAAGCCATTTGGGAACTTTGTCAGAGCCTATTTCATAAGGCTTCAATTGCAGGAAGTTTTTCCCCTTAGAATCAAGCAATGTAGCTAACTACAAAGCACCATTGATAGATCCTAAAGCAAAAGGATAACAAATGAATGTGAACTTACCAGTATTTAGTCTTTACTTTCCAATCACCTCTGATTCTACAAATGACAAGGTAGATTTGTTAATGTGCAATACTGATATTCTAAGCTAAAATTAGGACATTAATGAATCATAACATCCACTGAACTCAGCAGTCAGATCCATAGTTTGTGTCATCAAAAATCAGGTTCGGGATACTCATCATTGTTCAGATAGAGTACATGATCAATGAGATGAATACTGAACAAAAAATACGAGTGCAGAAAAATGTAAAATGGTAGCAATTCCTCATTCCACATGTACAGCAATAGAAGAGACAATGCTTCCATTTACATATTTTACTCATTTCAGTACATATGTACCTTGAAATACTGCAGTTCAATTTAAAATCTAAGGCAATTACTGCAAATTTAAGGTCCAATTTGCGATCATGCCATTAGGATGACCGGAAAGGTGAGTAGCTACAGGATACAAAGCCCAAAATGCTACAGACCCTATTGGGATGAGAGACCAGAGCGCCAAACACAGAAAAGAGACCCATAAGCCAACATACCTGCATGGAGTCCAGAAGAGCATATTCAATACATCAAAAGCTGTGGGATAGATGTGCTACAGACAATCCATATTTCTACGTCATAACCTGTGTTGATACAACAAACATTTAGTTATACTTTCTACAACAAGTTCCTAAGGTTTGTCATATAATTTTATAGTGCATCAGCAAAGCCATTTGGCAATTTCGTCAAAGCCTTTCAATGAGGCTTGGAAGACCATCGTGAGAATAGACATCATTTGCACTGCAAGCATCTACAACCAAAGTACCAAATACCCTACACTAGTTTTGTTGCTTATCCACTTGTAACAAAATATACAGACTTGTTCACTGGTTACAAAAAGGAAATTTCTTAATAACTATAGGGAGAATGGCTACAATTTCTATTCCATACCCGGTACACAAACCAACTAAACTTTTCTGCAGTCAAAGTAAAAACTTACCAGCACATCAAGACTTCTGTATGACATTAAGTTGAACGCTTCCGTGCCCTGCAAGGGAAGAAACTGTTAGGACATTGCTAGGCAAAATGCACCTAGTGTGGCATATTGTTTGATAACCAATGAACTCAGCAGTCAGATCCATAAAATTGTGTCATCACAACTCAGGTTCGGGATAGACTCATCATGGTTTGGGAATAGTAAAAATTTGTGTGAATGAGCAAAATAAAGCACTAATGCAAGATCAAACTTTACTGTAGCTTGCATTTGGACTGCCTACTTAAGGCTGCTTTTAAAATGTCAACAGTTTTAAAAGTATTATGACCACACTGCAGCAGAAGGCATTAGGGTGGCCATACACAATATTTTTATCAAATATTAACATTCATTTTTAAATTAGATCAGCTAGAAATCATGCTTTATATTTAAATCCCCGATCGCCAGTAAAAAGCTGTCGGATAAGCGCGGCTCCATGCGCGAGCTTTTTCCGTTGCTGAATAGCGCGACCGCGTACGATTCCGGATCGCTAATACGAATGCGCGAGCGATAATCCGATTCTGCTTGATGAATCAGGGGCAATGTATAGAGTGCAGGGCTCAGGAATAGGTTACATACAACATAGTGTATGTACTGTATATACCTCCCAACATTTTAAATTGACAAAAAAGTACAAATGCAGAGGCAGAGACACTCCTCATTTGTCAAGGCAAACAGTGGGTGTGGTCCAGTGGGTACAACAAAGTTTTTTATTTAACAAAAAAATATCGATTACAACATTTTTAAAAAGTAGGTTCAACGAATGTTGGTCAGAAGGATGTGGAATTCAGATGTGATATGTTGCAACTTCTTAAAAGTGACACATTTCACATAAACATCGGCTTTGTCACTCTATAAAAATAAAATCTTGTGAAGCAGATATTCCACTTAAATGTGTCACTTTATTAAGCTTTAGCAATTTACCTGCCAATTACCCTATGCTCTCTGACCGACATAAAATACATTTCTTTTATAAATGTTATAAACTGGGTTTTGTGTAAGGTTTTTGAAAGTAGCTGAGGAATTTAGCAGATTCCTAAAGTTAATTATTTTTGTACTTTTGTTATGTTTTGTAGATGATTGAATTATGTTGAAACTAGTTGTACTCTTCTTATCAGTAAACTAGGGTCTGCTTCCCCCCTTTTTGGCTTCAAACTCTGACTTTCCTCCCTACTGCCATATATCTGTTACTTTGACAAAAATATCTTGTTCCAAGAGAACCACAAGGACATCTGTCATGTTTGCTAATTGTCTGTAGTCATGTGATCATGCACTGATCATGCCTTTTAACTGTTATATAAACTGTGTGCAAACAATGAAGCAATATCTAAAGCTAGCAAAGTACTTTCTTGTATCAGAAAAGGAATAAACTGCAGAACTGGAGACATTATCCTGCCCCCGTACAAATAATTGGTCAGACTACATCTGAAATATGCAGTCCAGTTTTGGGCACCAGTTCACAAAAAGAATATTGTGGAATTGAAGAGAGTGCAGAGAAGAGCAACTAAACTAACTGGTGAACTGAATCTATAATGTATAAATATTTAAATGGGCCATATAGGGAACTCTCTTCCCTATTATTCACTAAAAGGGTATTGCAAAAGACAAGAGGGCACACTTTGCATCAGGAGAAAAAAACATTTAATCTCTTCATAAGAAAGGGATTCTTCACAGTAATGTCTGTGAAAATGTGGAATAGGCTCCCTCAGGAAGTAGTTTTAGCAAAATGGCTTTAGGAAAAAGCTCGATGCTTTTCTAGAAGCACAGAATATAACTATTATTTATTATTATTTATAATATTATTTATTATATATTACAGTATTAAAGCTTTAAAAAAAATTACAAGAGAGGCTGTTGATCCAGGGAACATAGATTGCCTCATGTGATCAGGAATTTTTTTCCCTTGTCTGGGCTATTCTGGTTTGTAGTATGTTTATTTCTGCAGTGGTTAAACTTGATGGGCTTGTGTCTTTTTTCAATCTAACTAACTATATGTTAATATTTTAATAAACAGGATTTATATAGCGCCAACATATTACGCAGCGCTGTACATTAAATAGGGATTGCAAATGACAGACTAATACAGACAGGAGTGTCATCAGCATACAGATGGTACTGTAAGCCAAAGGAGGATATGAGACTACCGAGAGAGGAGGTGTACAGAGAAAAGAGAACGGGTCCAAGAACTGACCCTTGGGGAACACCAACAGGGAGGAGAGTGGGTGAGGAGGAGTTACCATTGAAAGAAATATGTAACAATTAGGGGTATGTATCTTCAGCCTCTTTACAGTGCTGGTCAGTTTTTAAGGAAAACAATAGCCTGGGACTGGGAACTACAGTCTTAAGGAGGAACTAAACTGAAAACAGCAAAAAAAAAAAAAAAAATACACTTACCTTTAATCCTGCAGGGCAGTCTGATCCATCCCGGGGTGTCCAGCATCGAGTCCCTCATCGCCCCCGGTGTCCGTCCCGGAGCTGGCGCTCCTGGCGCCACCATCTTCGTCTCTTCTTCCGGGTTCTTCATCATACGTCACCTGACCCAGGCGCGAGATTGTGTGATGCAGGATGAAAAAAAAAACTTGACGATCTCACTGCGCATGCGTACATAAAAGGGTTGTCTACCCTTTTATGTAAAGTGAAATTTCTGAGTTTAGGTATGCTTTAACTTCCATGTATTTCCACATGGAGACTACAGTGCCACTGTGTGCCCTGACATATATATTACGGTAGTTCCTGTCTTCATTCCTCTGCCACTCCTTTAACTGGTCATGTTGTTTCGTAATTTTACCACTAGATGGAATCAGACTGATATGTTTTAACCATTACTACTAATTTATACTCCAAAAACTAAAGCTAAAATATTATATACCTAAGAAACTCATTTTTACCCACTATTGAGAATGAATATCTCACTCTGGTTCCTTAACACTAATTCCATATGCCAAATGTGAATGAATTTGGTTGATATTTCATTAGCCCTTTAAACCTAAAATCCTGCAATCACAAATTCATCCCTAGGACAGATACATTTTTTTATAATAAAATTGTAGAAAAGTTTTCAATTTAGCTAACATAATGTCCTTCTAACCATGACTAGATGCACTTCTCCTCTGTGTCCTCTGACTTGTGAAGTTTGGTTTTCACATTCAAATAAAAGAAGTCATTTCAACCTTCCTCTCATCTCCAGACAGGATATATACTCTGGTAAGTAGCCACTGCCATTCTTGGTAATTCAGCGCTTTCTAAATAACCACCTAGGCTTGTAGCTGCTGCTGTATAAATCCAAGAAAGTCTTCTCCCATTTTTTCCCAGTTGCTGCTCATTTATCAGATTTGCAGAATGAACACAAACTACCAGAAAACAGGCTAATTTGTTACATAGTTACATAGTAGGTTAGGTTGAAAAAAGGCAGTTCAACCACTAGGGAAATAAACATAACCCAGATATAAAGCCATAAAAGGCATAGTTGGTCCAGAGGAACGCAAACAAAACCCTGGTACAATTTGCTTCAACAGGGGGAAAAAATTCCTTCCTGATTCCATGAGGCATTGGGGCGTTCCCTGGCTCAACAGTCACTGTTAGTTTTACTTTAAAGCCTTAATACCCAGTTAAATTCTGTGCTTCTAGAAAAGCATCCAGCTTTTTCTTAAAGCAATCTATAGTAGTTGCTGAAACTACTTCCTGAGGGAGCCGATTCCACATTTCAAAGTCCTTACAGTGAAGAATCCTTTCCTTATCTGGAGCTTAAACTTCTTTTCCTCCAGATGCAAAGAGTGCCCTCTTGTTCTTTGTAATGATCTCAAAGTGAATAATGGTGAAAAGAGTTTTCCATATGGACCGTTTATATGTTTATACAGGCTGATCATATCCCCCCTTAAACGTCCCTTCTCAAGGGCGAATAGATTAAGTTCAGCTAATCTCTCCTCATAGCTGAGCTCCTCCATTTCTTTTATTAGTTTAGTTACCCTTCTCTGCACTGTCTCCAATTTCACAATGTCCTTTTTGTGAACTAGTGCCCAAAACTGGACTGCATATTCCAGATGTGGCCTGACCAATGCTTTGTACAGGGGCAGGAATATATCTCCATCTCTGCAGTCTATTCCTCTTTAAATACAAGAAAGTACTTTGCTAGTTTTAGACATTGCAGCTTGGCATTGCATGCTGTTATTAAGTCTGTGTTTTACCAGAACCCCCAGATCATTTTCCATTTCTGACTTCCCCCAAAATGTATTCCCCCTAGACAGTATGAAGTATGCACGTTGTTAGCCCCCAAGTGCATAACTTTACATTTATCTATATTAAATGTCATTTCCCACTTGGCTGGCCAATCAAACAGTACATCCAGGTCTTGTAGATTATAGACATCCTGTATGGACTTAATTCCATTACATAGTTTGGTGTCATCTGCAAACACAGAAATGGTACTTTTAATCCCAAACTCTATTTCATTTATAAAGATGTTATACAGTAAAGGTCCCAAAACTGAACCCTGGGGTACACCACTAATAACCCTAGACCATTCAGAGTATGAATCATTATTACAACTCTCTGGATGCAGTTTTCTATCCATTTACAGATTGACGTTTCTAAACCTATTGACCCTAACTTGCATATTAACTGTGGGGTACAGCGTCAAATGCTTTAGCAAAATCCAAGTACACTATATCAACTGCTACTCCACTGTCTACCTGTTTACTTACTTCCTCATAAAAAGAGAGTAAATTTGTTTGACAACTTCGGTCTTTCTTGAAGCCATGCTGACTATCACTTATAATAATATTTTCTAGCAGAAACTCATCTATGTGGTCCTTTATCAAACTCTCTAGGACCATTCCAACTATGAATGTTCAACTAACCGGTCTGTAGTTACCTCGTAATGACTTTGCTCCCTTTTTGATGATAGACCTTTGGCCTTACGCCAATCCATCGGTACCTTGACAAAATTTGCTCTCTTAAAATTTAATGTTTTTACCTTTCCTGTTTTTGCTTCCTGTTTACAGCTTACATTAAATGAAATCATATTATGGTCACTGCTACCTAGATTCTCTTTTATATGCACATTTGTTATAAGCTCTGCATTGTTAGAAAGAACTAGGTCCAGCAGAGTATAATTTCTAGGTGGGGCTTCTATAAACTGTACCATAACATTATCTTGTATTAAATTCACAAATTTCCTCCCTTTTGTTGTTCCTGTAGTGCCATTACTCCAGTCAATGTCAGGATAGTTGAAATTCCCCATGAATAAAACCCTTGCACTTTTTGCTGCTTTTTGCTATCTGTGCTAGTAGTTGATTTTCTATTTCTTTCTTAGCAGTGGGGGGCCTAAAGCAGACTCCAATAATTAATTGTGTGTTATTCAACCCCACATTCAACTCCACCCATAATGTCTCAACCTCATCACTTGTTCCATCCGCAATTTCTTCTTTCACATTCACTTTTCGATCACTTCTCACATACAGACAGACACCACCACCCATCTGTCCCTTCTAAAATAAAATAAATGTACCTGCCTGATCACAATTTTTTTTTATTACGCTCACCTGTTTTCTCTTCATAGTAGATGCCATCCGTTCCTTGTCTGTGTGCTTGAGTTCTGTGCATGTATGGGAGTCAGGACTTTCTGGTCTGGCTAATTATGGTGGCTAAAGAACCCAAAAGAAGAATGGATGAGGATGGTGGTACCTATGACAGTGTGAGGACAGATAAGAATAATTAAAAAATTGTGATGAGGCAGGTAAGTACACTTAGCTGCACATTTTTCATTGCAAAACTATAGTTGTACTTCTGCAAAGTATATTAATCCTTCTGTGATATTCTTCCCCACCGCTGTCCACATTTCCACCCTTTCAAATCAAGGTTGATGTACTAGTAGTTTACTGAGCAAAATAAATTATCATACTGCAAGGAATATTTTACTTACTATATTTTACTTTAGCTTGATGAATGAAGTGAAGCTCTGGGAACTTCAGCCATCTTGTATGGCCTAAAAAAGTGAATTTTCCCCACATTTACTAATCCAAGTAAAATATGCTTTCAAGGGAATAACCCCCTTTGCTGAAAAGTCTATATTTTCCTTTTAAGTAAACCCCCACATTCCTTATATATTTGTTGGCCTCCCTATGCTATTTTGGTGCCTGCTGTCATGACTTACCTGCGATTATAATAATCCACTAGAATTTCTTCCCATTTTATTGTTCTGATGTTTGGATTCGGGTTTGGCCAAATTGTCTAGAACCAAATAGAAATATATGAGAACATTACTACTGCCTGACATTGCAGTTTATTCAACCAAGATTCTGTGGAATTCTAGGGTTCATCTAGAGGTGTCTAAGTACTCATGGAGCTTTGTCTAATTGACTTTCCATTTGATGAGGCCTGTATGATTCCAAATTCAACACCATTTGGCAAGACTGGGATAAGGATATGGCAGGCATCAATCTTTTTATGTACGTAAACTGTAGCATTCTGATTAGTTAATAATGGAAATTAACTTTAAATAATGGAACAATACCTTATTTTTAAAATAATTAACCATAATGTTTATATAGTGTGTCAGGATTGTCAAGAAGGTGGTGTAAAGGTGCCCAGAGACATCAGTAACCTGATTTTATTGCTTTTTAACAGATCAGGCAATACGGTATTGTCAGGGGCTTTCCAACTGACCCTGCAGGATGAGCTGAATAATAATATTTTTCTAATAGGAGGCTGTTAAGCAAGCTGGAGAGATTTTATTGGCTTGAACATTCAGCTACCCCCCCTTGTCACTATACCCCACCTCTCCTATGATTTACCTGTCCATACTTGAAATAGCTTAGTGGTACAAAGCCTAAGGCTAAATGGTGTAAAGGAAAATAAATCAGGACAGTTACAGCAAACTACTGTCATCTTTATTTGTCGTTATTTTAATCTCTTTTCATCCATCTTGCTTTTCTGTCAGTTGTCTTTATACCTGAACCCCAGAAAACCAAGTAAAACTGGTTTACCGCCCTAGTACATAGAATGCAGTTATTTTAGCAGAGACACAGTCACTGTAGTGTAACTCATACCTATTTATGTAACAAACTCCAAAGCCACACCAAAAGTGACATGGATAACAAATGTACAGTTTGCTGTATATTTCTGCAGTGTAAATGCCCTGATTGGAAATGAGAGAACAAAGGTTAACTCTAGGTAACAGCTAAACAGTTAGCTGCTAATGCTATCCAGAAACAATGTCAGTGTGTAGTCAGCAGGTCCTTCAATCTAATCAGATTGAGAAGAGTTCTACAGAGTCCTTTTAGCAGTTAATTCATGTGATCCCAACTTCCTTTCAGCAGCCTGGGGCAGTTCATACTTGGAAAAAATACACAGTTTGAGGATAAGAGCACTTTTGTGCATCAGCATTTCCAGTTTTTCTCAGTTTCAGGTGACTGTGGCCCGTGTCTTTTGAGGTGTTCTGTCTGTTTTTGGACAGCCTTCTCCTTTGAAGTGAGTGGAGGCCATAATTCTCTTATAAAATATCAAATATGCTTATATTTGCACACTCGGTGCATGCAATTATACTCCCCAGGTTTTACAAAAACACTTCAGATAATACCACATTAGCTGATATTTACATCACAAACGTGAAACAACCTATAGCAAATATAATAAAAGTTATAGTGCTCTGTGCTAATATTCATACTTTTTACAGTAACTTCTCACGCATTGACTGAGTTCTGTTCCTACAACTAATAAATTGGTCAATAAGTAAGTAGCTGCCCCTTACCAATATGTCAAACATACTGTACTGGTCATGGGTTTGTGTCAACCATCATAAGATATTGTTTTATTGCCACCATTGTGCCATTTATAACATTTTAGTATATTTATAAATGTTTATACAATGATGTGCTGTATACTGTAATAAACAGAATAGAGGAAATCAGTTCTAATATACATTGCTGATGTTAGCATACTGTAAGTAGAGTAGTTATACTAATGAACTAAAGGAAAAAGACTGAGAAAGGGTGATGAATGATGAGATGCTTGACGCTGAGATCCCCTGCTGCTGTATAGAGGGCTGCTCGTAAGTCTGTGCCGCTGTTGGACTAGTAGGCCACATGTGTCTGTACTTTTTGTGTCAATTTGAACAACAGCCATTGCTCTCTCATGTTCCTCATCCTCTGGGTATTTATCGTCACTAATTTAAAAGCATTCCATATTCAGTACATGTGTCTGCTGAAAACTGCAGGCTGTAAAGCAATAGCGCAATAACTCCATAAAAGAGTGACAGAAAAAGGGGCAGCTGAGAGGTTCTTTATCAGTAATATAATGTCTATAAAAATAAGCAGCACTGATCCAACATGTTTTGTCATACAATTTTCAATGCCCTAATTATGTTTAAGGTATAGATGAGTATTAAAAAAAATGAAATTTTTTGGGGAGGTGGTTAAAAAACTAAAAACTAAAAGTAACTATACAAAATGTGTAGTTGTAATATTCGTGTTCATCTCTTGATATTGCTTGGTTTCCAACTAATATTATTACATGTTATCAAGCAAGGTCAGAGAGGACACAACTCTTAGTTAACACCAGCAGATGGCATTGGACCGCAAACAAAAAATCAATGCCTTTTACATTTGTCATACACAGAATGACTTTCCCAGGCATTTCAGTGATCTATGACTAAGCAGATTTGTGTTCCATCAGCCTTCATTTAACTTTCTGGTTTATAGAGGAAATATATATATACAACTTTTGCAAACAGAGATGTACAAGTCAAATGTTTTGCTTACATTAAAGGAAGTCTGTGTTAGTTTCTAGAGGCAAAGGCAAAAAATACAGCAGAATTTAAGGGCTAGTGTGCATGTGCCATTTTACTCATCACAATTGATTTTCTAGGAATGCAAGTTAATAGGAATAAAAAAACAGAATTTACTGCAGGCCAGAAGCCCCTCTGGAGAACTCTGGAGAGCCTCTTATTTTTGGTAAGCAACATTCATCATTTACATGACCTGCATGGATCGGGCAAACATTTCCATTTGCTTCGACTATCTAACATCTTGGAGGCCTGGGTGCTTATAGGAGTGTACCCCTATATAATTCTCCTCTGAATCTTAAAACCTGTATTCATCATAGATGATTAAAACCCAATAACAGACGTGGGAAAAAGTTAGGTTGTGGGTGATTTTTAAGTGTATTATGCGTCAATAAACTGTCATCTGATAACATAAACCAAAATACCCAATACTAAACCAATACACATAGTCGTTAGAACAGAGAATAGCATAAATATCCAGTTTATCAAACTTAAATATATAAAAAATTTGTCCACCCACGAAGGGGATGACATTACCCCATAAAGACTGACTGTGACAAAAGAAGATGGTAAGGATGGGGAAAGATGTTCTGATACCAGGTGGGGCTCCACACATGTCCTAAAGGTGAAAGGTGACATAGTATATGAAGGTGTAAAATGTATCTGCACAAGACATCCATATTCCCTCCAAAAGCTGAACTACCAATAACCGGACAGGTAATTAAAGACCTGTATCCCGCATCTTCCCAGCCACACTGACAGCCTGTCACCCATGTAAATAAAATCAGATAGCTTCCCAGCAATCATATCCAATCACATAGATGGCAGTTTAATTAAAATGTGAAGATATATACATAAATAAATAATATATATAAAAAGGTGTCATGATGGACAATCCCATTTGCCCACTTCTCAAGTTTTCTTGTGACCCTGACATTTCCTGTCTTGGTAATTATGTGCAAAAAGTAATGTTGTAAACAAAATAATAATAATATTAATAATAGAAATGCAATAAATACATAAATTAAAGAAAAGACTAATAACTTAGATAAGGGCATACAGTGGGCCTGATTTATTAAAGCTCTCCAAGACTGGAGAGGATAGACTATCATAGATAAACCTGGGTAATCAAGCTAAACTTAGAATTAATTTGGTAAATGGTTGAATACATTTGCCAAAATGTAAAAAAAATGGAAATAATTTTAAGAAATCCATTCGAGGTTTGCTCGATCACCCACGTTCACCTAAGTTAGTCTATCTTCTTCAACCTTGGAGGGCTTTAATAAATCAGGCCCAGTATGTGTAAATGAATGCAGTATATATCTGCCACCAGTAAATGGCAGTAAAGCACACCAAGGAATTTTATGGGAAACTGTGCAGTTTATGTGACAAGCAGGGTGGCTGTGTAACTTTTCAAGCATTTGGATTAAAGTGTATATGCAGGATGATGACAAGTATCACTTAATCTTGGTCATCACTCTTCTTGGTCAGGAAATGTGTTTTTTTATTTATCAATCTATATTTAAAGAAGGCATTGAAAGACTCTTGGCCTTACAAAAAAGTGATTCATGAGGATAACAGTGCAAACTGTCTTTAGCCAGGCTATAAACCTAAAAACCGATAAACCAAGGAAAACTAAGATTTCCTTAGAAGGTCACCCAAAAAGTTATATTTGGTCAAAATGGAGAAAGTTCTAAAAACAACCTAGTTTCCATTGCTGTTGGACCACTGTCCAATGTCAAAATGTCTTCATATATCATACATGCCAGAATCACTTTTAAGAACATCCAAGACCTGGAGGGGAATGCTGTAGGGAATTGCCAATGTATGCCTAAATGTACAATCTGGAACAGACCAATTTTAAGAGCCTCAGGCTATCGTATGCTTATTTTCCACTGCTAATAGTTATCAATAGTGGTGGTCAGAGAGTTCCAATTGTAGATCCGCAGTGGATTGGAGCTACTTGAAACCTTGGATTGGTTTTCAAAAGTTAGCAATCAGAGTTCAGATATGACATTGATTTACCTATCATTGTCATACCTATCATCATACTTCTTCATCAAAATTTTAGTGATGAAAACAGTTCAGTTAAACAAGACCACCAATTGCACTACAAATCTGTTCACTTTCGATTCAGCTTCCCTCATGCAGAGACCATGAATATAGCAACCGTGTGGCTGGGACCAAGATAATGTGACTGTAAACTTTCTGTTTAATTTGCTTGTTACTTTTATTATTATTATTAGTCTCAGATTGGTCGCAGCACTAGTTTCATCCTTCCCCCTCCATCAGACATAGTGCCTGATTTAATAAAACTCTCCAAGGCTGGAGAGGAAACACTTTCTTCAGTGAAGCTGTGTCATCCAGCAAACCTGGAATGGATCAGGTACAGGATTTAAAACATTTGCTGGCAAATAGCAAATGACTTTGAAGAAATCCATTCCAGGTTTGCTGGATCACCCAGCTTCACTGAAGAAAGTGTATCCTCTCCAGCCTTGGAGAGCTTTAAAAAATGAGGGCCACAGATTTTAGGCAACCAGAAAGATATTTTACCCCTGTATTTTGCAGTTTCTGAAAAATGATATTGCTTTTGTTCTCCTTACAAATCAAAAGAAAAGCTACAATGGTAGCAGTACAGTTAGGTCTAAAAAAGGATTTAAAAAGCAAAGTTTAATAAATTTATTAGCTCCCCCCCAAAAATGGTAAATGCCCCCATGCAAATGTAGATGTGATGTAAAAGTATGCACACTCTATGCATTCTATTACTCCACTTGGGGGGCTTCTGAATAATTGTTTTTTTTTTAACAATTTTTTCCTAAAACTTAGCTTTAATATAGGTTAACATATCTGTTTATCTGTTTAACATTAACAACAGTTGTGTAACACATATTAGGTATCACTGTAGAGGAGAGAGGAAACATTTTAGATCCATCATTTGTGATTTAGGGCAGGTTCAGACCTGCTTCGGGATGAAACCATCCAACCTATATCACTCACACTGCAGCGTGTCCTAAAGAACCAGCACCTGCACATTTGACAGCTGACTGCAGTGAGCAGTGCTGGTATGAGGCAGCTCTGCAACCTTATAACCAGTCTGACCATAGCCTAACTATATAATGATAAACTGTAAATATTTTTTAGGTGTAATTTTGGGGATCATGGTTTATTGTTAATAAATAATGCACATAGTTTAACGCTTAGACATGTTTTGTATTTATTTATACAACCTTATTCTTTATCCCTTACTAATAAATTAGAGATCGTAATTATTTTTTTTTGCATTAAAATAATTTTTCCTAAAATATAGATTTCATAAACAGTGGTATAAACATGTGACAGGTGTCACATGTTTATACCACTGTTTATGAAAATAAAAAATTGTAAATAAAAAATTTCAAGCCCCATCATTTTATTCTGTGGGTATCTGCCCTTTGAAAATATATAATGTTTTGGGAGTTTTAAGTGCATTTTGTTGTAAATTTGTGCAAATAATGTGTGCCAAATACTATGGTAGGAAGGTCTAGGTGAGCCATAAATTCTTGATATTATATGAGTAAAAATCTTACATATTGCATACTTTAAGTGCATTCTGGCAAAACATGATTGGGGAGTATTCCTTTTAGGTAGAAGGTAGCTTAAGTAAGAGAGTATGGGACAGATTGTATCAGCATCATATAGCCAACCTCATGCCCTAGGGTATATTGTCCAGTTTTCTGCCCAAGAGCTATAACACAAAGAATCTTACTCTTCATGTTTTTCTAGTTATCAACCTGAGGCCAAGAACATCAGTACAAAAATGTGCTAAATGTAATTATTCATTTTCAGGGTAAAACACTCTCAAATATGGTATACAATTTAAAAGATATAAAAAGGAAAACTTTAACTGCTTTAAATTAGTTTTAATTACTTTTTCACTGAAAATAATTATATATTTTTTTAAATTAATGTTTTTTTTTTTCACTTACGGTATACTATTTCCATACAATAATTGTTTTGCAAATAAACATTTAAGATTTATGACATTCATGACAATTTGTTTACAGAACATTGTTGGTTCTCTAAACACAGTTATTTACTTTCAGACTGTCTCTGTCAAATGGAAACTGTCTCCCTATAGGTTATCGAAACATGACAAGCAAAAATAGGGTAGGGGGACTCATCACAGTTTTTTCATGCAAGGTTGGCTTGGAAAACATTTGCATGGATCTTGGTATTTATACATTTGGTTGTCTAACTATTTAAATAAAGAAAGATTGATATTGTTGGGATTTATTGCAGATCAGCATTATAATAGAGCCTATACTCCTATTTAGAGCCTATTTTAAAAAATGAATTTCCACTGGTGAAGTATCATGAGAATTGAAAATCAGTTTGCATGATATTCTACTGCTTGATTCTTTCCTTTCCTAATGCATACAATCTGTGAGGTTTCCTGTATATGGCAGGAAGAGTTATTTAGAACTTAAGGCAGAACTAAACCCACAATACTTGGTTGTCTGTGTTCTGTTGCTGGGCGCCACCATCTTTGCTCTATTGTTTTTCCTGAAAAATATTTTCAGCCATCTTCATGTCATAAGGCCGGGATGACATAGCAGGTGCGTGGGAGTTCATTAGTTTCCAGCATATGCAAGGGAAACCAGGATTGCTGGGTATTTCTGGCAACAAATTCTAAGCTGGACATGTGATCAGCTGGACAGCAATTGGGCAGGTAAGAACAGTTATTGTAGAAGAGGCATTGCTTGTCCCCTTCTTCAATAAAAACCTGTCTGATTCCCATTTCTTTAGATTGGGACTTTAGTTATGCTTTAACTGAAATTATTAGATATTATTATCTAGAAAATTGAAAACCAAATATATTCTGAATAATGTTACTGTTATTCATATATAACTACCGAACTGGAAATCTGACATTCCCTCAAACATTCCCTGGAGAAGAACAAATTAGTGTCATTATAACACGTGGGACTGAAAGATTCTTCAGCAAGGAATGTTTTAGAAACAAGGAACAAGAAATGTCAGATTTACTGCCTTTATAAATACACCCCTTTGTATGCACTTCAGGGACACTTTTAAACCAAATGTGGCCCCGGGCAAATAAGAGGGGGCACAGCATTCTAGCTTCTTTGCACCCCTGCTATTCTGTCAGTTGCGTCCCTGGACAGTTTACCATGTGTTTTTTTAAGTGTGTTATTTTTATTTACTATCTATATTTATCTATATTTAAAGAAGGCGTTCAAAGACTCTTGGCCTTACAAAAAAGTGATTCATGAGGATAACAGTGCAAAGTTTCTTTAGCCAGGCTGTAAACCTAAAAACTATAAAAACCTATAAACCTAGGAAAACTAAAATTTCCTTAGAAGGTCATCCAAAAAGTTATAATTGGTCAAAGTGAAGAAAGTTCTAAAAACAACCTAGTTTCCATTGCTGTTGGACCTCTGACTTAGTGAAAAACGTCTTGATGTATCATACATGCCAGGTTCATGTATGATACATCAAGACGTGGAGGGGAATGCTATGATATGTGTCAGTTCATCAGTTAGCAATGGGTTTTTTGCTGATATTGCCAATGTACGCCTAAACGCAGAATCTAGAAAAGACCAATTTTAAGAGCTTCAGGCTATCATATGCCTATTTTCCACTGCTAATAGTTATCAATAGTGGTGGTCAGAGAGTTCCAATTGTAGACCCGCAGTGGATTGGTGCTACTTGAAGCAATCATATATGACATTGATTTACTTGTCATTGTTATACCTATCATTTATGTTTCTGTCTGCTTTGAGGCTTCAACACATTACCTAGATTTACTTCTTCAATAAAATTTTAGTGATGAAAAACGGTTCAGTTAAACAAGACCACCAATTGCACTACCAATCTGTTCACTTTCAATTCAGCTTCCCTCATGCAGAGACCATGAATATAGCAACCGTGTGGCTGGGACCAAGATAATGTGACTGTAAACTTTCTTAAAAAGCTGTCGGATAAGCGCGGCTCCGTGCGCGAGCTTTTCCGGTTGTTGAATAGCGCGATCGCGCACGATTCCGGATCGCTAATACGAATGCGCGACCGATAATCCGATTTTGCTTGATGAATCAGGGGCATTGTGCCTGATTTATTAAAACTATCCAAGGCTGGAGAGGAAACACTTTCTTTAGTGAAGCTGTGTCATCCAGCAAACCTGGAATGGATCAGGTACAGGATTTAAAACATTTGCTGGCAAATGGCAAATGACTTTGAAGAAATCTATTCCAGGTTTGCTGGATCACCCAGCTTCACTGAAGAAAGTGTATCCTCTCCAGCCTTTGTTCTCTTTAAAAATAAAAAAAAAGCTAAAGCAGCTTGATGAAGCCCATACACTGCAGGTCAGGAGGGGTCACAGAAAGTCAGAAGGTAAACAGCAGGTCAGAAAGCTGTCAACTGCAGGCCACACAAAGGTAAAATACAGTTCAGAATAAGGTCAGAAGCAGTCAGACAGTGTTTTGATTTATCTCAAACTGATACTAAATGTAAGGTAAATTTACCTAGAAGGTTAGAGCATTTACCTTTCTCATGTATTTACCTTTATCTCCTTTACCTTTTTCATGTATTTGTTTTCTATTTCATAAAACAAATATTATAAATATAACAATCAATGAAGTGAATAAAAGTATATAAACTATTTATGCTTTTTTTAAGATGTGCTGTCAGAAATATTGTTAGTAACCCTTGTAGTGTAATGTTAGTTACAGTGGTAGCAGTACAGTTAGGTATAAAAAAGGTTTTAAAAGCAAAGTTTATTAAATTAAATAGCTCCCCCAAAAAATGGTAAATGCCCCCATGCAAATGTAGATGTGATGTAAAAGTATGCACACCCTACGCATGCAATTACGCTACTTGGGGGGGCTTTAGAAAAATTGGGGACTATTTTTTAAAACTATTTTTTCCTAAAACTTAGCTTTAATGTAGGTATCAGTCTCTGTTTAACAGTTGTGTAACACATATTAGGTATCACTATAGAGGAGGGGGGAAACATTTTAGATCCATCATTTGTGATTTATAACCAGTCTGCCCATAGCCTAACTATATAATGATAAACTGTAAATATTTTTTAGGTGTAATTTTGGGGATCATGGTTTAATGTTAATAAATAATGCACATAGTTTAAAGCTTAGATATGTTTTGTATCTATTTATACAACCTTATCCTTTATCACTTAACAATATATTGGAAATTGTAATTACTTGTGCATTCTGGCAAAACATGATTGGGGAGTATTCCTTGTAGGTAGAAGGTAGCTTAAGTATAAGAGTATGGGACAGATTGTATCAGCATCATATAGCCAACCTTATGCCCTTGGGTACATTGTGCAGTTTTCTGCCCAAGAGCTTTAACACAAAGAATCTTACTCTTCATGTTTATCTGGTTATCAAGGTCAAAAACACCAGTACAAGAATGTGCTAAATGTAATTATTAATTTTCAGGGTAAAACACTCTTAAATATGCTATACAATTTAAAGGATATGAAAAGGAAAACTTTACCAGCTTTAAATTAGTTTTACCTACTTTTTTCACTACAAGTAATTATTTATATTTTTTTTAATTAATGTGTTTTTTTACTTACAGTATACTATTTCCATACAATAATTGTTTTGCAAATAAACATTTAAGATTTATGACATCCATGACAATTTGTTTACAGAACATTGTTGGTTTTCGAAACACAGTTATTTAAGTTAAGGTTGGCTTGGAAAACATTTGCATGGATCTTGGTATATATACATTTGGGTGTTTAGGTATTTAAATAAAGAAAGATTGATATTGTTGGGATTTATTGCAGATCAGCATTATAATAGAGCCTCTGCTCCTATTTAAAAAAATGAATATCCACTGGTGAAGTATCATGAGAATTGAAATGTAATTTGCATGATATTCTACTGCTTGATTCTTTTCTAGCCTAATGAATGCATTCTGTGAGCTTTCCTGTATATGGCAGGAAGAATTATGTAGAACTTAAGGCAGAACTAAACCCACAATACTTGGTTGTCTGTGTTCTGTCGCTGGGCACCACCATCTTTGCTCTACTTTTTTCCTGAAAAATACTTTCAGCCATCTTCATGTCATGAGTTTGGGAAGACATAGCAGGTGCGTGGGACATTCATTTCAAGCATATGCAAGGGAAACTGAAATTGCTGGGTATTTCTGGCAACAATATCTAAGCTGGACATGTGATCAGCTGGACAGCAATCGGGCAGGTAAGAACAGTTATTGTAGAAGAGACATTGCTTGTCCCCTTCTTCAATAAAAACCTTCCTGATCGCCATTTGTTTAAATTGGGACTTTAGTTATGCTTTAACTGAAATTATTAGATATCTGTTTTTGAGAAAATTCAAAACCAAATATATTCTGAATATTGTTACTGTTATTCAAATATAACTACTACTACTTGGAAATCTGACATTCCCTCAAACATTCCCTGGAGAAGAACAAATTACTGAGTTTAATTATAATTATAACACGTGGGTCTGAAAGATTCCTCAGCAAGGAATGTTTTAGAAACAAGGATCAAGAAAGATCCTTGAAAAGGTCAGATTTACTGCTTTATAAATACACCCCTTTGCATGCACTTCAGGGACACTTTTAAACCAAATGTGGCCCCGGGCAAATATGAAGAGGGGCACAGCATTCTAGCTATTCTGTCAGTTGCATCCCTGGACAGTTTACCATACCCTAAAAATGTCCCTTGTGCACTTTTCGTACACTTGCTACTACTTGCCTAGTACCTTTAGGTACATGTAAATACATCTAAAATCGCACAGAATGACTAAACAAACACTTTATTTTAATGATATACTTATAAATATACCCTTTAATGACAACACTGAATTAGGACAGAAAATACCTGAATGGTGGGGACTGGTCTCATAACTAGAGTAACTAGATTTTTTTTGAGGACTTTTAGTTAATGGATAGATAACTGCCTGAGGAAAACCCATACTAGGCAATTATGGAAGCTTTTATTGCAAAGCTCCCATTCTAAAAATATTTTAAGGCTGTCATGCTGATCCAGGAGCTTCAAAGACCTAGAACAAATATGACTTAAAGCAGGTCTGTTTATAAATTCCTTCCTTTTACCTTTATCCTTTTACTTACATAATTGCCAAAAATATTTTGTTTTGTAAATGCTTTTTCAGGTTCACATTCAAAAGTCAAACAAAAGGGTGGTGGTGCTTGTATGTGGGAAGTGATCTGAAAGTGAATGTGAAAGAAGAAATTGTCCATGGACCAAGCGATGAGGTTGAGGCATTATGGGTGGAGTTGAATGTGTGTTTGGATAACACACAATTAATTATTGGTCTGCTATGGGCCACCTGGTGCTAATGAAGAAATAGAGAATCAACTAATAGCACAGATAGAAAAAGCAGCAAAAAGTGGAAAGGATTTAATCATGGGAGATTTCAACTACCCTGACATTGACTGGAGTAATGGCACTACAGGAACGGCAAATGGGAGGAAATTTATGAACAAGATAATTTTATGGCTATAGATTATAGAAGCCCCAACTAGAAATTATACTTTGCCGGACCTAGTTCTTTCTAACAATGCAGAGCTTACAACAAATGTGCATATAAAAAAAATCTTGGTAGCAGTGACCATAATATGATTTAATTTATTGTAAGCTGTAAACAGGAAGCAAAAACAGGAAAGATAAAAACACACAGAACAAAATTTAGATTGTTTCAAGTCTGTACCACACAAGCACACTGAAAAAAATATTCCAGTAGGTAATAGGTTTAAGAGGTTAAAATTAAAACCTATGTGGCTCACAGCTGATGTAAAAAAAGCCATAAAGAAAGGGGCATTCCAAAAAAATAAAAAATAAAGGATCACGTTCATCATTTGAAAACTATAAAGAATATTAAAAAAATTTGTTAAAAGGAGATAAAATGTGCAAAACTTCAAAATGAAAGACAGACTGCAAAGGAAAGTAAGGCAAATCCCCCCAATTTTTAAAAATATATTATTAGCAAAAAGATCAGATCTGAGCATATAGGCTCCTTAAAGGATGTCTCTGGGTTTATAACTGGGGATAAAAAAAGGCGGATTTACTAAACACTTTAAAATGCTTGGTGTACACAAAGGAAAATGGCAGAGCTCAAGTCCAAATTCCTAATAGCAATGTCATTGCCTTAAACAGTTCAGTGTCTCAAAATTGATATGACTACGAAACAGTTGAGCAAAATTAAGGTTAACAAAGCACCAAGACCTGATGGATTACATCCATGTGTCCTCAAAGAGCTGAGCTCAGTTATTTCAAAAGCCATTATTTAATTATTTTAAAGACTCTTTAATACCTGGCATGGTACCAATGGATTGGGGTAAGGCCAATGTAGTTCCTATCTTCAAAAAGGGAGCAAAGTCATTACCAGGTAATTACAGACCGGTAGTTTAACGTCCATAGTTGGAACCACATAGAGGAGTTTCTGCTAGGAAATATTATTATAAGTGATAGTCAGCATGGCTACAAGAAAGACCGAAGTTGTCAAACAAATTTGCTCTCTTTTTATGAGGAAGTAAACAGGTAGACAGTGGAACAGCAGTTGATATAGTGTACTTGGACTTTGATAAAGCATTTGACACAGTACCCCACAGATGGTTAATATGCAAGTTAGGGTCAAAACGTTTGGAAAATTAATTGTGTAAATGGATAGGGAACTGGCTTAAGGGTAGTGAATAATGATTCATACTCTGAATGATCTAAGGTTATTAGTGGTGTACCCCAGGGTTCAGTGTTGGGACCTTTACTGTTTAACATCTTTAATAATGATATAGAGAGTTAAAAGTACCATTTCTGTGTTTGCAGATGACACTAAATTATGTAATTGAATTAGGTCAATACAGGATGTTTATATTCCACAAGCAGACCTAGATGATCTGTTTGATTGGGCGGCCAAGTGGCAAATACATTTATTA
This sequence comes from Pyxicephalus adspersus, assembly GCF_032062135.1. Lineage (NCBI taxonomy): Eukaryota > Metazoa > Chordata > Amphibia > Anura > Pyxicephalidae > Pyxicephalus > Pyxicephalus adspersus. Next base: position 15,631,136 of record NC_092868.1, read on the forward strand.
TAGATAAATGTAAAGTTATGCACTTGGGAGCACTAGCAACATGCATGCTTCATACTGTCTAGGGGGAATACAGTTGGGGGGGGCTTAAAATGGAAAACTATCTGGGGGTTCTAGTAGATCATAGACTTAATAACAGCATGCAATGGCAAGCTGCAGTATCTAAAGCTAGGAACACTTTCCTGTGTTAAAAGAGGAATAGACTGCAGGGATCAAGACATATTCCTGCCCTTGTACAAAGCATTGGTCAGACCACATCTGGAATATGCAGTGCAGTTTTAGGGACCAGTTCACAAAAAGGACATTGTGGAATTGGAGAGAGTGCAGAGAGGAACAACTAAACTAATAAAAGGAATGGAGGAGCTCAGCTATGAGGAGAGATTAGCTAAACTGAATCTTTTCTCCCTTGAGAGGAGACATTTAAGGGGCGTATGATCACCCTGTATAAATATAAATGGTCTATATAGAGAATTCTCTTCCCAACTATTCACTTAAGGATCATTACAAAGGACATAAGGGCACTCTTTGCGTTTAAAGGAAAAAAAGTTTAAGCTCCTGATAAGGAAGGGATTCTTCACTGCAAGGTCTGTGAAAATTTGGAATCGGCTTTCTCAGGATGTAGTTTCAGCAACTACTATAGATTGCTTTAAGAAAAAGCTGGATGTTTTTCTAGAAGCACAGAATATAACTGGGTATTAAGGCTTTAAAGTAAAAAAACAATGACCGTTGATCCAGAATCAGCTGTTGGGTCTTGCACGTTCTAACAGGCATTCTTTTCATTTTATCATTTATTTGCTGCTGTATAGCCCCATTATGGATATAACAAAGTAAAGAGGTAGCCCATCTCCTTTTTATCTTCTTTTCGAGTGTACAGTAATGAATAAAATTCTGAGGCACTATTGTATTTAGTTGAATTTAAATTCTGAGGCACTATTTTATTTAGTTGAAAAAAAATTCTGTAGAACTATTTTTTTCAATTGAACTAAAATTCTGTAGAACTTTTTTTTATTTAGTTGTTTCACTCTAAAATTTCATTTGCTTCATTTATTCCTCTGGTCCGGAGGTTGCTGGATTTTTGAATGTCAACCTGTATATAATAAGATGATTTTTCTTTGTTGTGTCTCGTCTAGATGCAAATTACATGGGAGGCTAACATGTGGCATTTGGTGTTGACTATGCATGCTCCGTATGAGCTAAAAAAAGCATTCTTTGTCAGTGCTGTGAGTACCCATCTGCAGACTGATTATAATAATGTAGTTACTATTTGTTTCATTAATAAAATATTTTTCAAGCTAGACCATCTCACTAGCAATAAGATATCTATTGCTTTAAAACTTACCATTTAATTTAACTCTGAATAGTCCATACCACTAAACATCTAACCAATATCTTATCACTTTGAATAGTCCATACCACTAAACATCTAACCAATATCTTATCACTTTAGCCTCCACAACATGTAACTGCCTAAATCATGTTTTATCAATGCTTTTTTTTTAACATAGTGTGCCTGGCAATTCATGGTGCCTCTCTAGTTTTTCTAGTATGGCAAGGTTAGTCGTGAGAAACCAATTAACCTAACTACATTTTTTTGGGATTAGGGTCGTGCGAATGGAATGGGGGAGGAAACCCATGCAGGCAAAAGGAGAACATGCAAGCTCTTTGCAGATGGCATCCTAGTCCCTAACACTTAGCTTTGTTTGTCAGCCCTCAGAACTTATTCTCTTGTATCAAACTTATGTTAATTCTTAAAGTAAACCCCTCCACTGAGCCCTGTAAACCAACCTCTACTGAGCCCTGAAATAATCAACATTGCAAGGCCAATCCCTTTTACTGTGATTGCTTCTTTATGAATAATAACCCCTTGTTAACCACCTGAGTGGGATAGTTTAAAGAAACAAAAAATTCACACACACAAACAACTGATTTATAACTTCTGGTAATTGCCTACACAAATGTTTTTCTATTCTTTTCTGGTATATTGACCAACTTTGTATAGGTATTTACTTATAGTTTATATAGTTGCACTATGTTTTTGTCCAGTACTGAAATTTCTTTCTTTTATATCACTGCACACTGCTTCTCACAGTATACATTAAAAGCAACAGGTTAGACAGTGAGATAGCTCTTTTCTCCCCAGCCCTACTATCCCTGGTTCACTGCTTTCATTTATTGGGCCTGATTTATTAAAGCTCCCCAATACTGAGAAGAGAAGATATCTCCCAAAATATCATAGGAGAATAATCAGACTGATCCAGCAAATCTGGAATATAAGTGGTCCAGGATTAAAAACATAGCGCAAACTAATAGCAAATGATTTGTTGGAAATCCCTTCCAGGTTTGTTGGATCACCCAACTTCTCCCATGATAGTCTTTCTTCTCCAACCCTGGAGAGCTTTAATAAATCAGTACTAATATATTACAGTTGTTTCAGTCATCATCACATGTAGATATTATAACACAGCCTATTCCATTTACAAAGCTCTCTCTGCTACTAATCAAAAACAAAAAAATGTGTGTGGCTTCACTGTCTAAACACTGCATCCCAAATCTTATGCATAAGACAGGCTGTGGTATTGCACAGAGCAGTGTAACAAGGCATGGAGATATCCATTCTCTATTAAAATTTGCCTGATGTCTAAAATAAGGTATGTAAAAAAAACAGGTGTTTTAAATATTTTTTTTTAAATTATTTTATGAATACATTGATAAGGGGGCAAAGGAGAAACTTGAAGGGGCAAAATATAAGCAGACTATTATTAGCTTAGGGCCATTATACAGTTAAAATCTAAAAAAAGGTTTGTGATGACTGCTGGTAGACACAAATACATTGAAATTGTACCTTGTACCACTTTATTTTGCAATCACTAGATGTGATTTATATATATATATATATATATATATATATATATATATATATATACAATAAAGAAGCTGGGACTCAATCTCGGGTATGTTAAAGAAAAGTACACTGATGGCTGGAGAGTATTTAAATAGCTCACATTCTTGGCAAGAATTATCTGCCCCTAGCTGCAATTTATCTTCTTATTTTGTATCAAAGTAGGACAGTTCTGAAAGAAAGCTCAAACCGCAAACAGGACTGACAAGTTTTTTCCTTATTTGACGCAAATAAAAGAATTACAAACAGTTTATGAACTTATTTCTTTTTTCCTCCGGGGCTTAGTAATTACCTGCCTTATATAATGAACAGCCTTCTTGCTGAGTGGCCTGATTTCTGTCCTGGATTCCTTCCTCTCTCCTAGATGTCCCACTAATATAATCTATATCCAATTGTTCTAAATACCTTAAAGTTTTCCTGTATCTTAAAGATTTTTCTATCAACAGTCTATTGGACACTGGATGATCATAACTTTGTGTGTGTCATAAATTTAGGGAGCCGAAAGAGGTGAATTCTGATTATATGGGGGTCATATCTATAGTGGGTTGTGTCAATATTTTTTGCTGCCCACTAATTACAGTGTTCACACAGAATCACATTTGTTAGCGGAAATCTTTGTTAGCTGAAACGTGATTTCCCATAGGAGACAATTCCCATTTCTATAGAAAATCATTTAATTCCTTCTGGATGCTGCCCACAATTTAAAGATAAGTTTTGATATGTGCTTTGATATGCAAAAAGAAACAACTACAGAGTTTGCAGACTGCAGACTTAAAACAAGTAGCCAATGTATCACAGGCTTCTTCTTGCCCAGGAATAGTGTAACATTAGGATCATGAATTATTTGGGAAGGGGCAGCAAAAAATTATAGTCATCGTGGGTATTTAAGACAAGGTTTGGATGACAGATTTTGGATTTTTGACAGGTTTTGTTGTTTGGTAGCTCTTTGCTTGAAACAGGAAAATGTAAAAAAAAATATTACATGCCAGCTATTGTTGTCTGCTGTATTAGGACTCCTGATGCGATGGGGTAAAATACTAGAAGCCTTGTTCTAAAAACATGTGTTGAAAGGTAATATTTGCTTTGTTGAGATATTGAAATTGGGTTTAAATTTTTCATATTTTTATTATGAACATTTAGTAAATAACTTTTTTAATACAAACAACCAATTTCATTCTTTCATTTTGACCTTTTTTTTCTTTTTTTCTTTTTATTACTTTTGCCAAATGACATAGCTGTATTTCTAAACTTTTTTCATTTGTGCAGGACAAATGCTCTTTTCCCTTTCCCAGTCCTCCTTTACTTAAACCACACTTTTTTCCCATTACATAATTTGCAGAATTTCACATTTGTCACCAGTGAAGTGAAGTGTAGAAGTGTACAATAAGTGAAGAAGCTTATTTCAGTAATAAGTAATGGGATTTCAGGAAATGTTTACTAACTTCCTGTTAGCTAGGGGATATCTCTCCAGAATGAATACAAGCAATAGTAGAGGCAGTGGTATAAGAACTAGGGTTTAAAATTGTGAAATGGCCCATGTTTCCTGTTGCCACTGTCTACCTCATCCTAGAAAGAATTAGGTAGTGGCTAGCATCTTAGGGAGAGGTACAGAATGTGTGCTTTGCTATCCCCCATGGCCCAAGCCAGCAGAATAGGTAGGAGAGTTGTGGTGTTAGGGCCGGGGTTGAGTTTGCATCAACAGTAACTACCAATTTAAGGGACCACATACACTGACCAAAAATCAAAGGAGGAGACATACTCTGAGAACCAATCTAGGGGGCCACAGATACTGATTACCAATGTCCATGGGTCATATATACTAACCCCCATTTTTTGCAAGGGTGAAACAGGGCCACTTTCAAAATTTTAAGAGGGGGCAAGAATCACAGAATAGGGTGGTAGTTGTGGGAGCATCTTCTAAAAAGGGGTGGGACGACGCCTCAAACATTCACAGTGGAGACCATAAATCTATAGCTATGCCAGTGAGTAGAGGCTTGGGAGCAATGCTATGTTAGATGCCATCTTTTTGCTATACAAAGCCCTTTTGCTGCTCTGCTGAAAAAAGTGCAAGACAAACCTGCTTGGACTGCTCATGGGTACCCCTGTCTCATGTATAGCCACATACACACGTGGAATAATAGTTGTTGGAAAGGATCCTTTCCAACGACTAGCACTGTGTGATGTATGAACAAGTGCTGTACATACAGCAACGTTCTGCTCTAAGCAGAGGGAGGAGTGACAGAGCCGCCCCCTGCTGCACGCTCTCCCCCTTCCCTTGCATTAGAATCATTAGTCATCCATCGTCCGTGGACCTGACAAGACAGTCATTTGGACGATGGATGACTGGCGCTGTACACACGCCAGATTCTCACCTGATATCGTCCCTGAGCCAATTAGCGGGTGAGAACCGTTGGGCGTGTGTACATAGTAGTGTTGGTGTTCGAACTCGGGTTGTCCTTATATTCGACCTGAATATGGCTGTTCAAATTCGGATAGACCCGACCCGAAAAAAAAACGAGATTCAACGGCAAAAATTCAGATAAAAAAATGTATGAATAAAAAAAAGACCGTGGGAACTTTGTGGTCACAGCTGGGACTGCAAGCGATCCCCGGGCACTAGAGGTTGAATGGGGGCATGTTTCCCCATTCATCACATCTAGTGCCCTGTGTTCTTGGATAAAGAAACTCTAGGTTTAATTTTCTTTATGTTCATGGAAGTGCAAAGCCTGCTTGAAGCATATAAAAGCCAACTGATGCAGGCCTGTCACTATGAATTGTCTCAAATGTACTGTAGAATACTAAACACACCACTATTTTCCCTGAGTAACATTAGACCCCCTTCCTCACAATATAAGATTCCCAGCATTATCAAAGTCCTGGGTATTTTAATTTCCTGTCCTAGTCACACCGAGCAAAGACTAAGGTGGAACCTCCTCAATATGGAGATTTCCAGTTCCTTGGAAAATATTTAACCTAAAAATGTATTATTTTGAAAAAGGCCATCATACCAGTAAACAACAACATTACATTGTTAGTAAAAAAAACTGTGCCAGTTACTGACAAATTTTAATCACCAAAGTGTTCTGGTCCTAACCATACATTCCTGACTAGCTTCATGCCTGGAGGGCATTTTCCAGGTACCACCTAACTGATATCCTGATAAAACCTACCAATTAGACATTGACAATAAACTAATAGTGAGGGTGGGAACTTGCTAGGAATATGCCGATTTGTAAGGTCAGTATTAACCAGCATAAGTAGGTATTAACCAGCATAGGTAGGAATGACCATACCATCCCTTCAACCTAAATTAGTCTTCAGTTAAGTCTAGGAGCAATGCCACAGTTAGATCTAGAAACAATGGCTTTATTAGACTTCAGCTAAGTGTGTAGGCAATGTCAAACTTCATTCTGACAGCCTTTATTAAGGTAAACTAAACCTATTATAAAGTCAAACATTTCTAAATGAATTTGCTACAGAATAGTGTGTGGTGTCAGGATGAACTTTATTGTAGTGATCACCAGAGTTCTGCTAAACACTCATGCACTATGCAGTTATTTCTCTCATATAACCATGAAAAATGCACTTTGTTTGTATTCCTATATTGCTATAGCTGAAGAGAATAGGTGTGAAGCATTTTGAGCTACAGTGGTATTTTCTAGAGCATCCCTGGAGCAGGAAATTGTAGAGCACATTTTTAGCCAGAGATGGTAGTGTTGAAGCAGCTCTAGAACTAAAACTGGGAGTGTTGGAGAAGATCTGAAGCTAAAGCTAGGATTATTGAAACAGTGCTAGACCTGGAGTAGCACTAAAGAAAGATGTGAAAATCTATAATACCTATTTACCCCCATGGCCATGTCATCTACCTGGAAGACTACTTGGAAGGCAAACGAATAAAGCTCACTAATAAATGTATAAAATCTCTGCCTAAATGTTGTACTTTCTGCTAAAACACTGAATTATATTTAGGGCTTGTAAGATGGACAGACAAGCAAGTGAATTCCTAGAGTTTAACAACTTAAAAAATATGAAGGAACACATTTTTTTCAAGCAGCTTTTAAGTAGATATGTTGCAATTTTTGAGCTTTTGCAAGCATTTGAAAGGGTAAACAATGAGTTTCTTTACACACCTTCCATTTCTTAGGCTGGACAAGTGCAACCACTCCTATAGTGGTTGTTTAGTGGTGGCAACAATAGACTGTGCCTGTAAAATGTATGTTGAAATGGCCCTGTGTATTCTCCACCAAAAGCCCTAGTGACAGGGTAACAATGCAGGGGAGCAATTGAGAGACAGGATCAAAGCATTGTTACTAGATAGCAGAATGTTCCTGAGCCTGAATAACCTTCATGTCAGGATCCCCTGCTTTTTATTTTAATAAAATATGCAAATTTGGACATTTTAATAATGAGTTTTAAAAATTTGCTGAAGTCGATGCAAAATTTTAGTTTTTGAATTTACTTTACTTACTAATTTACCTTTTTGGTTGACTATGAAGTATACTGTATATTTTTAGTAGGTACAACAATATATCATTTACACTTTGCTGGTGAAAATATGGCTTAATCCTCATGGAATTCCAAGCTGTATATATTATACACTTTTCTGACACTGGATTGAGGTTGTTTTAGAACTGATTATATAGGAAAAACACAAAACACATTGCTCTGCAATGAATCACTAACACCAATGCAGATGAAGTTATCCAAACTGACCAGTTGGTCTGGTATCTGTATAACACCTAAAGAATTTTAAATAACTGTGCACAAAAGGGTATATTTGTGCAGCCACAGCGGGTAATTGGAGGATTAAATTAGAAAATGTATTCATGAAATAGATGTTACCAGAGGACATGTATATAGATAACTCTTCTAAATTGGGCAATGATGTTAGAGTGTATTTGTGCTGGCTACAAATCATGACAGAAAGCTAATAAGCAGGAACTGTAGGATGACTCTACTCATACCCCAACCCTCACTACACATTTTGTTTATCAGTGACCTCTATTGAGGTGTGTGGGTGGGGGTGGGGGGGGTAGGATAAGATATGCCAGAGACCTGGTATTTGAGCTAAACTTCTATAACTGAGTGTGCTAGGTGTTGATCCTTGTGTGGTGTTCTGCTGGTAGCTCTAGGCACCTAGTGTTAAAGACTGAAGATAACTTTACATTTTAGTCCAGTATAGTACAAAGCTCAAATTCACTACTGTTTTTTTTAAATGTATTTGCTAAAATACATGAATATTTTTGATTTACTGATTTGAGTTGACATCAGTTTGCATTACTATGCTACATTTCCTGGTAAAAAAAAACATTCAGAAGAAGCCACAGCTTTGACCACTAGTGCCTGTTGTTTGCTTTGCCAAGCCATCTGTGGTCCTGATGAGGATGACTTCATTGCTAGGTGACCATGGACTCTGTTTACTTTGCATACTACTCTGCTATGTCTAAGGTTCTAAGGTTCTTCTCCTCAGATTCAAGCACTGGACACTCAATCCTATTGTAAATGCTGTTAACAGTTTGGATTTTTATTGGGTATTTGTGAATCCACCCAAAAATATAATTGGTGTCAAAACTGAGAGAGGAACCAATTGCTTATTGTTCAAGAAACCTCCAGCAACCTCTGAAGAAATCCTAGGGTTCCACCCTGGCAATGTGTTTCAGGAGCACATCCAGTTTTGTCAAGCTTGACTTGGCATAGCCTTAGGTGTCCTATGCATGGCAGACAGTTGCTGTGATGATTGTATTGGCATTTCTTCTCATTTGCCTACAAAGCATCTTAATAAACCATCTTAGAAAATCATGATTTGATAGTTCATTCTCTATATCTGATAAATCAAACCACAATATGGGGAACTACCAAAGGTCTGCGTATGCATGCTTTACTAAATCCATTTACAATTTCTTCCTTTGGTATACAAGACAATGAGAAGGAAAACACACTTCATGCATTTAATGCTGCTTAGAAGGAAGTCTAAAACAAGTCAGATAGAGGTCAACTACAGATACACCTGTTAATGAACTCTAAAGGGTCTCAAAGTGCCTCAAACTGATCTAAAATGCCTGTTGTGGCAGACTTGGTTTTGTAAGCAAATAGTTATCAGACTATAATTATTCTACTATGACTCCCTGCCCTTGGATAATATTTAGGAAATGTAGCATGCTAGTAGTTTTAACACCCTCTGGCATTATTGCTCTTTCAAGTAAGATTTGACAGCATTGTAATATCATCATGGGTCATCCCTTAACTTTTACTAGAGAGCTCTTTTTACTCAACAGATTAGGACATACTTTATTCTGTTGTACATTTGCTAGATTAAAGATGAAAAAATTCCACGTACAAAAACATGAACAGGATTGAAAACAAAGTGAACTGGAGGGAGAAGGTGCCGGGAACGTCTGGCTATGTTGTATTATAAAGCATGAGCCAGCTTAAGGCACTTTTGAGTCACAGGTCTAAAAACAAGCACTCCGTAAATGAGAGTTTAAAAAGTATCAGTGGTCAGGTCAGTGAATCAAGGGGCAACAAATCCCCTGGGTCTGGGAAACAGCATTTGTTAAAGAAGAGTTCAGCAATAGCAGCCTCTGTGATCTCCCATGACAGAGTTCATTGCTGTGCCTGGTCTGTGTTTACCACTCTTTTTTAGTGTGTTGTTTAGTGTGTAATATTTGACCTAATGATCATTTTCTTCATCAGCAAATGTTTAATTTGCAGACTTGCAACAAAATGCATTTTGTGGAATTCTTATTGTATGCATGCTTTTAAAATTTACCAAATAAAAGCTTTCTTTTTTGCATGGATCATTGGGGTCTATGTATAAATTAGGGTTAAATTGGGGTGTACCCCCCCTCCTCAAGGCTGGAGTGTATACACTTTCTTCAGTGAAGCTGGGTGATCCAGCAAACCTGGAATACATTTCTTCAAAGTCATTTGCTATTTGCAAGCAAATGATTTTAATCCTGAGTCAGATCCATTCCAGGTTTGCTAGAACACCGAGCTTCACTGATGAAAGTGTATCCTCTTAAGCCTTGGAGAGCTTTAATAAATCAGGCCCAATGTCTGACCTGTAATCTGACCTGTATCAAGATGTAAGAGGCCAGAAAAATGTGATAAGTCCCTATTTTCATACTTGTTCTAGATAGTGGCTCAAAGTATTAAAGAAAAATTTGTCTGCAAAAGTAGCCTTATGTTGTTCTCAGTAAAGGTTTTCTTTAAACCAGAATTTTTCTACATGAGATATTATGTTATTTGTATATTACAGTTATGTATTAGTGTGTTTAGTTCTTGCATAACAAGGTAAATGGTTTCTTAAAGTGGAAATTGTAAGATGTATAGATTTCTCCTTAAAGCTGACATAACTTAAAATTATCTCCTTAGGCACATTGAAGCTGTTCCAGGCGTTTTTTTTAATTGGTAGGCCAGCGTTGCTAAACCTGCCTCTCCTCAGGTGCAAACATGATTGTGTTTAAATCTGTTTATGTAATTTTACAGTTTGTCACAATGAAAATAAAATGTGAATATATAATATGCACAAATGTATATTTAAAGCTAAACTGCACTTTTCTGATACATCTCACAGGGAGGTACCCTCTATTTTTAAGGTGCCTGTTAAATATAGCAACCATACTTTCCCTAAGTGTGCATGTGCACTTCATTTTAATTACTACTCATATACTCACATGCATTTGTCACATTTAGAATTTTCATTTGAAAAGCAAAAAAACATGCATATAAAACATTGGATGTCAAAATTGTAAAAAAAAAAAAAATATATAAGCTATTATATTAACCCTAAAACAGTATAGTTTTCCATTACAATTTATTATGTGTGATAATTAGTTGATTAGAGTCCTCCTGTGTGCAATCAAAGTGTCATATGATTTGTCATATGGTGTCTGTATACTTGAACAAACCTGTACTGAAAAGCCACTAAACAAGCAATAAGAAGACCAAATAGCACTCCAAACAGGTCAGAGAAAAAGTTGTGAAGAATTATAGATCAGGGTTGGGATATTAAAAAATATCTTAAACTTTTAAATTTCATGTGGTGGATCATTACAATCACAATAAAAATGTTTTTGCACTTTCAAATTGGTACACCCCCCCCCCATCATTTTTTTCTACAGGTTTAAATGAGACAAAACAGGAAATATGACAGCATGTCTATTACATGGTGCATTACATGTAGAGAAGAGAGAACTGAAGTTTTTCTGGCATGCTGTTTAGACAGATCAGTAAACTAACCTACGAAGTGTGAAGAGAAACCCACAGCTCCAATTTCTAGAGCAAAAATACTTTTTTATGTTACAACTCTTGCTTTTCTCCGGAATTTAGTAATGAAAATAAGACTACGATACTACAATTCACACTGACTGGTGAAAGGGGATTATTACTTTCTTCAAAAAAGTCTGTGTTAGGTTTCCCTAAGAAACTGAATTATCTTCATAACTTACTGTTCTCAAGACATGCTTTTCTATTATGCACGTGTGCAGTACCTTTTTTTCTGTCTTTGTCGTTTGAATAAAGCGGAACTAAACCTTTTTTTTAAAAAAAAAAACCTGGATGACATACCTCCTGCTGAAATGTGTGTGGGAGTTTATTCAGTCCTGGCCATCCTTTGGGATTAGCATTTTTTAAATAGAAGGCAGCAATCAGGCAAGTAACTATGATTTATTGTAAACAGGAGATCAGCTGTCCCTTTCTGAAGTCAAGAACTGCCTGATTGCAATTTTTATGAGGAACTATAGATTCCCTTTAACTGAGATAATGAAGAAATAAAGTCTTCTACCCCAAACACAGTATAGAACTCACATGTTAATTGTCACATGTTCCTAAGTGTTCTATGTTTTTGATGTTGTTTCCTTCACAACATGGCAGCAGTATTCTTGTTCAGCTCATCTGAAACAGTCTATACAAATGTTAAAAAAAAGAAAATAATATGAATAGAATAAGCACCCTTCATCTAGACCAGGGGTGTCAAACTCTGGCCCACAAGGTAATTTTGTTTGGCCCCCCGAGGATTTGGGAAAATGAATGGCATCTGGCCCGCCTGCCCGCCAATGACTTCTGCAGCGAGTGATGCCGCTACCACAACTCACGGCATCACTCGCGTCCACAGAGTTCACAGCAGTCCCGGTATCACTCGCCTCTATGGAACAGCTCACTGCCCATGCGGCTCCGCATTGGGCTGTTCTATAGACGCAAGTATTGCTGAGAATTGAAGTCTCAGCATTACTTGTCTTCTGTTTCTCTTGTGAGACCGGTCGCTATTCCTGCAGGAAACAAAAAATAAAGTACAAGGTAATCATCTGTGTGAAATGTGTGAGACCATGAAAAAGAGATGTCACTCTTTTCTGTCTCTTTTGTAAATAACTTTCTTTTTCTTTTCTAACAGGAGTTTTGAAGATATCAGATATGAGCACATAATTTATACATTATGTTTCATTATTTACCAACATTATTTTCAACATTTCATTATTTGGTGTCAATTGATTATTAACATTCATGCCATTTTTAGTGCTTACATTTTAGTGCTTACATTTTAGTGCTTACATTAATTAGTGCTTACATTGCATTGCCAAATATTTTCTTGTTCCAGATTGCATGTTAAGCAATACCTCTTTGTTTCCATATAAAAATGTTTTATATTTAATTTAAAGGAATAACTTCCTATTTTTTAAATAAATTTCAAGTTTGGCCACTTAACTTGGTCTGAGTTTTTAATTTCGGCCCTCTGTGTATTTGAGTTTGACACCCCTGATCTAGACAATGACAGCATTTCACTTATGTGTAACTTTAAATAGTTACATAGTCAGTCAGGTTGAAAAAACACTTCTATCAAGTTCAACCACTAGGCAACTAAACATATCTCAGATAAAAACTAAGATCTATAGACATATTTCATCTAGGGGAAGGCAAAAAAACACTGGTTCAATTTGCTCCAATGGGAAAAAAATAATTCCATATTCTATGAGGCAATCAGATGTTCCCTGGACCAACAGTCTCTATTGTCTTCACTTTCAAACTTTAATACCCAGGTAAATTATCTAGAAAATCATTCAGCTTGTTCTTAAAGCAATCTATAGTACTTGCTGAAACTATTTTCTGAGGGAGCCTATTCCACATTTTTACAGACCTTACTGTGAAGAATCCCTTCCTTATCTGGAGATTAATTTTTTTTTTCTTCTAGATGCAAAGAGTGCCCTCTTGTCCTTTGTATTGATGTTAAAGTGAAAATTACGGAAGAGAGTTCTCTATATGGACCAATAAACATTTACATAGGGTGATCATATCCCCCCTTAAACGTCTCTTCTCAAGGGATAATAGATTAGGGTCAGCTAATCTCTCCTCATAGCTGAGCTCCTCCATTCCTTCAATTAATTTAGTTGCTCTTCTCTGCACTCTCTCCAATTCCACAATGTCCTTTTTATGAACTGTGCCAAAAACTGGACTGCATATTCCAGATGTGGTCTGACCAATGCTTTGTACAGGGGCAGGATTATGTCTCCATCTCTGCAGTCTATTCCTCTTTTA
>NC_092868.1:15645218-15667188 GCF_032062135.1 Pyxicephalus adspersus
GGGCATCATTAGTGAGGTATGAATAATGTGCCAGTACCAAAATACATGTTCCAAACTACCTCGCTGTGTCCCACATTGCCAACAGGTAGGGTCCACAACGGGGAACAACCTGTGTAATACATCAGGCGTGTGATACCATCAAAATATTATTTTGTATAAATTTTCCTTATATAATGTACAGATGGAGCTTTTGTGCGCTGCTTCCCATATGTCTGACCACTCCTCAAGAAATGGTACTTTTAATCACAAACTATAAATAATTTATAAAGATGGTAAAAGGTTAAGGATTAAAGGTCCCCACACTGAAACCTGGGGTACACCACTAATACCCTTAGACCATTCAGAGTATGAATCACTAATCACTAATCACAATCTTTAAGCCAGTTCTTTATTCATTTACAGATTGAATATTCCCTATATAGACCCCAGCTTGCATATTAACTAGACTATATAGACTCTTGCATATTAACCATCTGGGAGGGACTGTGTAAAATGCTTTAGGAAAGTCCAAGTACACTAGATCAACTGCTACTCCACTGTCTACCTGTTTACTCACTTCCTTGTAAAAAGAGAGTAAATTTGTTTTACAACTTCAGTCTTTCTTGAATCCATTCTGATTATCACTTTTATTATTATTCTCTAGCAGATACTCCTTTATGTGGTTCTTTAGCAAACTCTCTAAGACCTTTCCAACTATGGAAAATAATCTTATCAGTCTGTAGTTACTTGGTAATGACTTACATTGGCCTTATGCCAATCCATTGGTACCATGCCAGTGAGAAAAGAGTCTCTAAAAATTAGAAACAATGTCCCTGATTTGATAAAGCTTTCCAAGGCTGGAGAGGGGTAAAAGGTGTTGTGGTCAAAAGGTTAGAGAGTGTGGTTAATTAAAGTTAATTCACTTGTGATGGATTACACCCACCTCTCCTCAAACAGCTGTTCTCAGTTATTCCAAGACCATTGGGCCTAATTTATTAAAGCTCTCCGAAGCCGGAGAGAATACACCTTCACCAATGAAGCTGGGTGATCCAGCAAACCTGGAATGGATCTGGTCCAGGATTGAAAATATTGGCTGACAAATAGCAAATGACTGTTAAGAAATCCATTCCAGGTTTGCTGGATCAACCCAGTGAAGTTGTATCCTCTCCAGCCTTGGAGAGCTAATAAATCAGGCCCAAAGGCTTTGGAATAGCTGAGCGCAGCTGTTTGAGGATATCCTAGCCTTGCAAAAAAGCTGTAGGAACTGTGTAAAACATAGACTTATATCACTTATATTATGTAAAGCATTCATTGTTTGCTTCTACTTCTATAAAATCAGAACTAAAAATGAATTTACTATTTTAAAAGCATGTAATTTCCAATTGCAAATTCTATTGCCAGACAGGTGGTCAGTTTACTGATTGTTTAAAGTAACAAAGGACTAAAAATGATGACATACGGTTTATTTTAGCACAGACCATATTAACTCCAAGACCACAAAACATTACCTGTAAATGCTTTTTGCAGTATTGATTACATTCATGCTTTGTAGAGGTATCTTTTGTCACCAACACCTTAAAACTTTGGACACAAGAAGGACTATTCCTGTCCACAGCCTTAAAGTGGAATTACAGCATTTTGTTCTTGCTGACATTTCACTTGTCAGGACAATCTTGTTGCTTTTTCTGTACTGCTTATCTTCTGCTCTCAGGACATCAGAGGATCTATGTCTGACATATGTCTAGCTGGTCAACTGATCAGCTTAATAATCAAATGAAGAGAATTTTAACAACAAAACATTTTGTTCCTGGAAATAATAGCATGGCAAATCTTTAGGGTGGGGGGATTCTGAGTATAGTTTCTCTTTATGACTGGTGACTTTGGACAGGTGTACACCCTCTACAGAAGCAGAATGGGAATAATTCCTGCTATATGTATGAAAATGGTTTAGTGCCTTTACAGTTTAAAAGGACTATAAGTAATACACACAACCTGCTGAATCCAAAGCAATTGACAGAATTGTGAAAATGTGATTGTATCTTTTCTCCAATGTGATTTGCTTCCTGTAAACCTTTTACTTTTGTATATGTAACAGCGGTTACAGCAAATGAAAGTTCTGTTTATTTAGACAATGACAATGTTTTAATGTCTGACCTCATTTTCCCCTCTTTTTGCTGTTTTGTGTATACTTCCAGTCAATGCACTTTCTTGTGTACTGTTTTGTACATGCTTGTAGATGAACTACTAATACTAATAAGTATAGATTTTTAATTTTGAAAATATGACTTTGGAATCAATGCTATACAATCACTGGGGACAAGTTCTACATTTACTACAAATGCTAAAAGGAAAGGCATATATCAATGCCAGTGCACTTTAGTTTATCTAGTGTCAAATACTACAATGCTTTGGTTTTACAGTACACCCAAGGCCCAACCTATTTTTATTTGTTTGCTTTAATCTCTCAAGGTCTACCCGGAAAAATTGTTATTGTTAATAGTTTCCATTATTCTTTTATTGCTCAGTACAGCGTGAAACATCTCTCTCGTTCTTCAGATGTTTGCGGTATTTGCAAAGCTGGGGGCAAGACCTGGGTAGCTAGCAAACACGAGATGGACCATACATCATAAAACAATGCCATTACTCTGTGTTCTTTTCAGGTGTTAACATACCTCCTCTTTTTATTTACTTTCTAGATAACCTTTTAGATGCATTTGAGGAATTTGATTAATGACAATAGATGTCAGTACAGCCCACAGACACCTCTGTCGGTAATCTGGAAGTCAGTAAATATAAATGTATTTAAGTTAAAGTTTACTCTCTTCCATTTTTTCTTAGTTTTTTTCTTTTGATGATTTTTTTTACATGCATAACTAAGGTAAATATTCTTATCAATGTGGGTTGAACTGGAAATCTATCACAAAGCTGTTTTTTTTTGTTTTGGATAGAGGAATATATAGAACCTCTGAATGTAATACGCAAATAGCATCAAAAGGCAGAAAAGAACAAGGGCTCAATTGCTTTTAAGAAATGTTATACACAATGTAAAGTAGAAGCAGATCTAAAAATAAAAGGAAGGCCTTGTAGAGAAAAAAAGGTTTAATGGTGGTAAAAACCAGCAAGCCTCATCTATTTTAGTGTACACTGTTTTTTTTTGATCCATCTCTATACCTTTGGGAATTTTGCTATTGGGGGATTGAATAATTATTTTTATTGTTTATGTCACAAACAGTTTTTTCACAACAGGGTCCTTTGTTGGACCTATGAACCTTTTCTTGTAGAATGGTGTGAGTTTGCACCAGTAGGCCTTTCATCCCTTCTTAACACAAAACTCCACAGGTTTAACTCTTCCCCACCACTTGTTAAAGTGCTTTTGATCACTGTGTTCTCATTGTGCCATTACAGTAGTGATCTAGCATACATAATCTACATAATATTATTGCAGTTGCTACTTCAGCATGGACATGGAATTTCTGGCATACCCAACATCTCTATCTTCTCAATATCCTCCCCTGACACTAGGGTAATAAAATACCACTATACCAACATACTTCTCCACTGATTGCCAATGCAGTGATGCACATCTCAGCTGACTGAGTACCAACACATTTAGGGACCACAACTTTATTGGTACACAATACCATGGACCAACACTGTATACTGTAAAGGGACATTATCCAACACATTTCTGAACTGACCTCCAATGCAAGGACAATGTTTGTACTGATTTCTACTATAATTACTAAATTCTTTACTGACTTCCCCTGTCCCCACAAGTTGTTACAGTATCAACACACTTTATTACTGAACACCATTTACTCCAGGGGCCCTACATTCTACTACACCAACACACTTCTCTACTGAAATGACACACATCTACACTGACTGCCACTCTTTAATTACACTTTACCAGCTAGTGCTTTATTGGTGCACTTTACCATTGACCACTACTGTTTACAAGTGACATTATCCAACACTGTATCAACACACTTCACCACTTGTTACCACGACAGAACACTTTTCCACTGATTGCAACTGTACCAACATACTTCTCCTGAAATCTGCTCACAGACCTGCACTTTATCAGCACACTTATCCACTGTGTGTGACAGTACCGACACATTTCTTTTACTGACCACTATTTACTCCAGAGGCACTACCTCTTAATACATCAACACACTTCTCCGGCTGCAAAGGCCAGAGTGCTAACCCCTGAGCCACCGTGCCACTCATGGTGCCAAGCATTTCCTCTCTGACTACCACTGTGCTTAAACATTTCTTTAGTGGCTGTCTCAGTACCTATACACTTCTCAATTATCTATCATGATTGTTTTAGGTAACACATTTCTCCACTTACTGCTACTGTACGACTTTTTCAGACTTGCAGGAGCACTAAACTGTTTTTTTATCTAAAAGTTGATTTTAATGTTTTAACATTTTTGTTAAAATAATACCTAAATCAGTTTACACTCATACAAGGCTAATAAAAATAATAATTATTCACTCAAAAAGCTACAATCTTACGTACTAATTCCTTCTCTCTGATCTGAGGGAAACATGACAAACCTGGTTAGCAGGCTTTTTTTCTACTGACGCAGCCATTGACAGTATGAATTAAAAGCACAGGGGAAATCATCTTCACAGAGAAATGTAACCTTTATGCCACTTTAAAACAATGGGATTTTTGAGTAAATATACAGTCATATTATCAAAATTGTAAATGTTGAAAGTATCCAATCTCACATATTGTATGGATTGTAAAGTTACTTCATGTACACTGATCCCTTTGTTAAGCTTGATGCGGAAATAAAGTCAAAATTATCCTCCATTCCAATAGATTTACCACACAACTATTACTTCTAGAAACAAAACATTTTTTTCAAAAAGTACCAAAAAATAGTAAACCAGGCTAACTTTCATTTGCCACAGACACAAGTGCCACAAACAGCTCTCCACTGTGTACTGATGTTGGCTGCTAATTTCTAAGTAAACAAACCAATAGGACTTTAGCTACGTACACACTTCCAATTATTATCGTCGGAAAACGAACGACGAACGTTCCTGCACGATATATATGAACGATCGTATAGCACCGATCCGGCACATAGAGGTAACGACACGATCGTTCGTAGATATTGTACACACAATAGATACGATCGTTTAAGCGATAGAGGAACTATGTGCACGACAGGAAAGTGAACGGACGTTCGTTCATTACGCATGCTCTGAACATGGACGATCAACGAACGACCGTACACTCGAACGATGTTCAACGATCGTCGCCCAATCCGATCCGCCGGTCCGGTCGTTCGTTTCCAACAATTTTCCTCGTTCGTCGGCGTCGTTGGTTACTTTTTTACGAACGATTTTTTGCCCAATCGATCGTTCGTCGTTCGATTGGAACGATAAAAATTGGAAGTGTGTACGCACCTTTTGTGTAACATGTAGACACATAGGCATGTTGTATAACATATGTTTTCTCAGATATATAGCTTCCCCCCCCCTAAACAGAATATGAGCTATTCATGCATACTATATGCTTGCAGCATTAACTATACTGTGCAATGAGGACATTAAAAACACAACAATTCCAGACGTTGATGCCTAATGTATCCTCCAACATTTGATAAAAAAAATTTTCTGTTGTCAATTTGTGAATTAAAATGTAAAAAAAAGTGGCAGCATCAATTGACATTGAAAAAAATCTTATAATCAAGCATACAGTTGAGCTTGAGCTTTATGGGAAAAACACATGCCTTTTCATCTAAGATATGTTCCTATTAGTCTGAAAAAGGGTGAATAAATTGCCATACTGAACAAATTGACAATTTGCGCAACTGCAGTTCTATATACATCCAACTTACAGATTGTAAGGCAAATTGTCATTCGTTCTGGTATTATTCGGGCAGTTTACTTTTAGTGGGTCGTGGTAGCTGCACCACTCTCCATTACAACATTCACTTCCTTACTAGAGGTCAGGCATGCATATGATATTTATAGACACACTGACAATGTGTACAGTGATTGCATTGAACTTTTATGGATGGCCTTAAACTAGTTTGGTTCTTTTGCAAAATGTGCAAAAAACACTTCTGTTCATAATGAAAACACACAGAAAGCATGCATTGCTAGTTATGTACTTTGACTGTCAATTTAGGTACCCATCACACTTTGCATATGCAGGATAAATGGTTCCTCATTTTTTTTTATTTTCAGGGAGCTGGGCCATCAGTAGGCTAGGAAAACCAGTACTACTATACCGGGCCGGACCAATGTATGTAGCTCGATCGTGGGTCCTGGTCCAGCTCACCCCAGTTCCTGAAAATAGGGTCTGTGTCTGATGCCTAAAATATGGGTCAATGACTGAAGTATGAAAGGGGACTCGTGACTGAGGAGTTTGTGACTGATGTTTGGACTGGGGGTCTGTCATTGGGGGAAGGGTCTATTATTAGAGGGTCTGTAACTGAAGGGTTCAGTTATTGGGGGTCTGTCAGTGGGGCTCGCACTAGGGATCTGTGACAGATGTCTGAAATGAACGTCTGTGATTGAGGTCTAAAATGGGGCTCAGATTAGTGGTCTGCAAGTGAGGTCTGCAATTGGAGTCTTTATTACGGTCTGCAGTGGAGGTCTGTTACTAAGATCTGCAATAGGGATCTGTTACCGTGGTCTGAACTGAGGTCTGCAATAGGGGCCAAATCTTGAGGTTTGCAATGAGGGCCTGTTACTGGAGTAGCAATGGGGGACTTTTACTGAGATCTGAAATGGGGGTCTGTGACTGAGTTCTGCAAAAAGGAGTCTGTGCTTAGGTCTGCATTGGAAGTCCGTTACTGAATTTTGCAAAGGAGTATGTTACTAGGGTTTTCAATAGAGGTTTGTTACTAAGGAATCCGGCACTCTGTTCTGCACTGAAGTCTGCTATGGGGGTCTGTTACTGAGGTCTGCAGTGAAGGTCTGTTGCTGAGGTCTGCAGTGGGAGGCTGTCAATAAGGTCTGGAGGTCTGCTGCTGAGGAATCTATCACTGGAAAGTCTGTCAGTGAAGGGTCTGTTACTGGGAGGTGCAAAATGCTGTTTGGCATAATGTAACTGAAAATCTAAATTGTTATTAGCATAGGGCAAGGGAAACTTCTCAAAGGAGAGGATTTCTCCACCTTTTAGAAAATATGATCACTTCCTGTGTGTGTCTGGGGTATAAATTGAGGAGAAAGCTTTTTGGTGAAGGCAAATACAGTAATAATAATTCAACAGAGGTCCCAATGCTTTCTCATTAAGTTAAAAAAGACTTTTTTGGACTGTTCACAGAAATATTGGACTTTTTTTTTTTTAATTATTTTTAATAAAAGATATCAAGGTACATACAAAGAAAATAAAATAAAGTGGTCATAACATACAGTTAAAAAAAGAACATACAGCAAGGTTAGGGTCTAACAATACATATTATTATTATTATTATTAATAAACAGGATTTATATAGCGCCAACATATTACGCAGCGCTGTACATTAAATAGGGATTGCAAATGACAGACTAATACAGACAGTGATACAGGAGGAGAGGACCCTGCCCCGAAGAGCTTACAATCTAGTAGGTGGGGGAATTTCACACACAAAGGATGTGAGATATGTAGTGTGGGAAGTAGTGATGGTTTCAAATGACAGAAGAAGCCGGGTAGGCAAGTTTGAAAAAATGGGTTTTGAGTGCTCTTTTAAATGAGCAGAAAGTAGGAGCAAGCCGAATAGGACGAGGAAGACCATTCCAGAGAGTTGGAGCAGCTCTAGAAAAGTCTTGTATTCGTGCGTGTGATGAGGTTATGAGTGAGGAAGTCATTAGTAGGTCATTGGAGGAGCGGAGAGAGCGGCAGGGGGAGTATTTTTTAACCATGTCAGAGATGTAAGTGGGACAATAACTGTGTAGGGATTTGAAGGCAAAGCACAGGAGCTTAAATTTGATTCTAAGGTGAAAAGGAAGCCAGTGGAGAGAACTACAAAGAGATGTAGCGGAAGAGGAGCGGAGGGAAGGATGGATGAGTCTGGCTGCAGCATTCATAATAGATTGTATATCTTCAAGCTTGTGGCTTAACGGCTATAGAAATACAAACATTGTAACCAACCCCGTTGTGCTGTATCAGTAGCAGGAACCGTGATATCTTAAGGTTTTCAAAAACATTTTTATAAGAAAAGAAAAATAAAAGAACAAACAAAGTAACTAATTAAGAAAAGGAGTTAAGAATAAAAAAAAAAAAAGAGAAAGAGAAAAAAAAGAGAAAGAGAAAAAGGGAAGAAGGAAGGGGGGGGAGATGGGGGGTTAAAGTGGGCATTGACCAGCTTTAGAATCAATCACATCTCTGAAACAGTGGTAGAATGCAATTAGGCATCCATCCCAGAATACTCAGGTATCTAGGGGGGTGGTCGTAACAAACGGCAATATTCCTCAGTAGTGATAAAGTGGATCCAGTGGTACCAAGTCTGTGCAAATTTTTCCGCTTTCTTAGCGTCCGTGGATATCATATCCTCCATGTGATAAATATCAGCAACCCTTTGCAACCAATGTACTACCGTCGGAGGGGCAGTATTCCTCCATAAGGCTGGTATACAGGCCTTAACTGCATTGAGAAGGTGTCTCAGGAGAGAGTTACTATAGCACCTGGGGGACATGTCCGAAACATGAAGAAGTGCCAGGGCCGGATTGCCCCTTATATCCACTTCTGTAAGCTTTAAGATAATATTAGCTACCGAACTCAACAATATAATTGCAATTTTGAGCATTCCCAGAAAACATGCAGTAGCGTACCCTGTGTGTCGCCACATCTCCAGCAAGTGCTATCCGACCTCGGGAAAATCTTAGCAAGCTTCACCGGTGTCCTGTACCAGCGAGTGGCCAACTTGTAGTTGGTTTCCTGATATTTGTTGCAAATGGACGCCTTATGACAAAAATGAAGTAACATATCTCTCTGGGTTTCAGTAAAACAAGTGTCCAAATCAGCTTCCCATTGGGATACAAATAAAGGGAGTTCTGGCGTATATACAGATAACAGGGTTTGATAGGCATGGGAAAGTGTGCCCCGTACAGGTTGACCAGTTGCACACAAGTCCTCTAGAGGAAGAAGCGATCTGGCTATTGTATTGGGCCGCGTCAAGGATCTCAGAACATAAGTGAGTTGTATGTGGCGCCAGGGCGACAGGAAGGGAGATCCCTTTCCGTTTGTAGGGTCGAAATATGTTGCCATTCCCCATTTTGCATGAAGTGGGATATTCTATACATGCCCAAAGCACGCCATTGGCGAAATTTTGGGTCAGTCTGGCCCGGGGGGAATCCAGGATCGCCTAGAACGGGAGACATTGGAGACGGCTATATGGTTACGTTTTGAGGAGAGAAGTACTTAGTGACCACTTTCAAGGTCTCGCTAATCAATGGATGGGTGTACATTGCCGTCCTGGCTGCCGGTGTCGCCAGTTTGGAGCAGCTATTAGTGCACCAATCCAGCAGCCTAGACAAGTGCACTGCCTCATGGTATAAAACTGGGTCAGGGAATGCCATTCCTCCGTTGGCTTTGGGGAGTCTCAGTAATGTCATCCTAAGCCTAGGCGCCCCATTAAGCCAGATAAGTTTTACAAATTCCGAACGGAATTTTGAAGGATAAAAAGCGGGATGTGTATTGGGAGTGCTTGCAGCATATACAACAGTCTAGGCATAACATTCATTTTAAGCACATTGCACCTCCCAAACCATGTAAATGCCATTTGTCTCCACCTCTGTAGATCACTTCGGATTTTATTTAATAGAGGGATAAAATTGAGATCTACAATTCGTGTTAGATTAGCAGGAATCTGTGTGCCCAGGTAAGAGATAGCTGAGATAGACCACGTGAAGGGGAAAGAAGGGGCCAAGGCCTCTCTAATTTTTCTGGGAAGAGTAACACTCAGTGCCTCCGACTTTTGCAGGGTTATTTTGTAATTAGAGAGCGAGGCATATCTGTCTAGCTCTCGCATAAGAACCGGCGAAGTAGTTACCGGTGTAACAACATAAAATAAAAGGTCATCCGCATAAGCAGCCACCTTATGTTCAGTGGGGCCAATCTGGACTCCCCTGATATCTCCATTGGCACAGATTATTCGTAGGAGGGGCTCCAGGGTCAACACAATATTGGACTTCTTTGAAACAGTTGCCCTGATTCATCAATAAAATGCACGTACGCTTGACGCGCATACGTACGCGCCGGTCAGCAAACTCTATTAGTGCAAGTCGGGCCCGAGTTCAAGTGAACTCGCCTGCCGGTTCTTGCAAAGATGAGCAAAGATCTCCAATACGCCAATAAAGGCAATTAATTTTCAGCTGCGCGATTCAGAAGGAGATGTTAACCTCAATGGTGAGGTGATAGCAATTGATTAGCGCACACCTGCGCCCTGTTCTGTGCGTATCTCTGGTCCATTTTACAGATCTGTTTGAATCTTTAACGCTTGATGTTTTTTTGTGTGTTACTTTTTTATGTTACATTCTACTCAATAACAAACTTTCTTTATTTATAGTTACATTTGTTGCACTTCTTGTTACTTTTTCTTTTGGTTGCAACACTGCAAACTAATTTCTATCAAGCTGGATATATACTAAGTGGCGCTTTCAAATATGTCATCACACAATAGTATAAGTGTAAACAAATATGTGAACAAACATTTGTGACCTGATAAAAATTTCATTTTAGTAAAGGATTATAGGCAAAAATCCTATAATACATGTATTAAGGAACATTTAGTGATTTCACTTGTGTGTGTATGTCAAAATACATTTAAATGTATACAAATACATATGCATTTTCATTAGTACTATTTTAACTGGACTGGTTTGTGTGTGTTGGTTAATCAAGTAAGTTTGCTTGGATGGTATGCATTGATGTGATTTTTTGTAATCCTCATGATTGTTAGTTTCATCTGTATTGAGTATAAATGTCTGCATGGTTTCCACACCAAACTCCTACTTGGCCCCCCTCATTGCTTTTGTCCCATTGTCACATATTGGTATTTGAATGTAATATGTACATATTCCTTTTCTGAATAAACTGCCATGGTTTTATTTCTTTTTTTTGTTTGTTTGTTTTTTAACCTCCTGGGCATTTCACTGATGTCTGGATTTCTGTACAAAAAGCAGTAGACTGTTTTTCATGACTTTTTTTTTAAATTGTAGACCTGTAACTTACAGAAATATGTCCGAACAAGGGTCTAGTAGATATCCTGAATATAATAAATTTCGAAACACACAACCATGTTAAAAAAAAAAAATTACCTTTAATAAAAAAATTAAATAAAAAACACAAAAATCAGCTTAAACAAGAATGCATAAATAAATAAAAAATACTGAAAATGCAATAATTCGGTATACTGTATAGTACTATATTTTTCTAAAACAACTCCCTAGTGTGGTAAATTTTAAAACAACGTCACATAAATATAGACAAAACCACATAAATATATTTTGTACTATTTTGTATTGGATTGGATACAGGACTTTGTATTGAATCCAATACAAAATATTTGAATTTCCCGCTACGACCCACCGTCGACGGGCGTATGCACTGACATCATCAGGAATCACCGAGGGACGCATATTCGAACGCCGAGTGTTCTAATTCTTTGCGTACTTCCATGCAAAAACCGTTACATTTCTTGCATGGAAATTTATTTTAGATTGTAGGCTATAAATCTTAGGCTTAACTCACTGAAATATGTCCAAAATGTAATAAATTTAATAATAAACTTTAAAATAAAATAGTGTGTAATGTAATGTAACTGTACAGTAGCATATATAATTTATATATAATAAAATGATATATATATTATATAAAGATTTCTTTGTATTGGACTCAATACAATTGTACAATTGTACAAATTGGACTTTTTGTACAAAGTGATTTGAATTTCCCGCCTTCTGCCCGCACCGACGCATGCGCCGACGTCACACGGGAAACCCTGGAGATTGTCACTGTTCACACTGGGAGAAGACAGAAGAGGACGGATGCCTCCGGAGGAGCTGCGGGAACAAGGTAAGTGTTTTTTTTCAGTTGTAATCTGATTGTCATACAATGTTGTATGACAATCAGATTGCACTGTAACGCTTGTTTCTATTTTTATCTACCCTGACCTGGTACGGGGTAAATGGTTGTAGCAAGTTTCCTTACCCCGAACCAGGTTCGGGCTTACCGCCCAGGTGGTTAATAGTCTGACATTTGCACTCATGTTGATTTGTCCCCACACAACTCCTCTATTCATTTGTAGTTGTGTTATAGGTTTGTTGTCATTGGGCTGTGCTGCCTGATCTTAGCACTAATATATACAAACACACTCCCAATTTCTGTCCAAATTGGTTGTCAATTAGTTGTCCAGCTGAGTTGCATATTCATTCTAACACACCTGATGGTGATGGAAGGAGGTCCAAACCACATTGATTGCCAAGCTCACAAGCAGGGTCTCGCAATCTTAGAAATGAACAAATGTTGTGTTGTTGCTTAACCTAATGCTTAATCATTAATACTGGAGTGTATGTATTATTTAGATGTTTACACAAAACAAATAGTACTAGTATACCAAACTTCCAAGGCAAAACCACTTTGTGCCAAATATTTTTTTGCTTTTCCATCCATTTAGGGTGATTTTGCAGATTTGAATGGCATTTTAGATCTTGGCCCACTATATATATATATTGACTTACTCACCTTAGCTTAGTAGTGAAAGCACATAAAGGTGGATTCCTTGTTTTAACCAGAAGCAATATCCTCCATGAATGTTGCTTGTAGCCAAGCCCATGATATCAGAAATCATAGGAAGAAATAGACAATCTTTTCAAGGTGAAGCAATATAGTCCAAAAAGCTCTCTTTGCTTAATTCTTCTTATAATTTCTCTTTTCTATGTATATGTACACACATCTAAATGCATACATACATGTTTGGCTTTATGTGCACTCATGTCTATACATACATGAGTGCATATGAAGCAAAACAAGCAATATACACAACAATTTTAATATTATTATTATTATAATAACTGTAGTAATTACAATTAAATTTATATATATATATATATATATATATATATATATATATATATAATATTGAAGTATATAATTACATATATATCTATAGAAGCAAACAAGAACGTGTGTGTGCTTGTGACTTTTGTGGGAAAATCTAGTCCGATGGCAAAGCTGAGGTTATGCCCGCGGAAAGTTGCAAGATTTACCCCCAGGCGGCTCCTCCGATCAGACATTGTAAGTGTTTATGTAGGTGCCTATGTAGAGGAGCTGAACTCAGCTAACTCTTGCCCAACAGGAAAGAAATAAGTCATTTTAAAATATGCTTTTTTTTTAGCGCATATAGATGTTTTAAACATTTGAACAGCACAAACATTTTTTTTTAGGGCTAGGGGTAATATGTGTGCTATTAGATAGGATGCTTTTTTTAGGGGAACAGTGACTTTTAATGCAAGCTTGCCAGTGTAAAACTGCCGGGGATGTGCGGCTCCAGCAGCGAGATCATTTCTGTTACTAACTTCCGCGCGAATACGCCAGCGCCTGAAATTTAGTTGGTGAATTGAGCGAAGGCTTCCGATTTTGGATCGCTAATTCGAATACGCGACCGAGCCTCTGATTTTGCTTCGTGAATCAGGGCCAGTGAGTCTATACAAGAAATGCTTGTTTTAATAGAAAACGAAGATTCTTCATACTGTACTATTTGGCTGCCCTTATCAAGCATTTTGGAGATGGCCTATGGCAAAATACTGATGGACAAATATACAGAAATATATAACCAACAATGGCTAGAAAGTGAATTGCCACCCACAACGCCCACAGCATATTACTGAATACACATTTATGCATGTCACTGTTGTTTACTTAAAGCAAATTGTTTCCACCCTTATAAAATGTACTTTAAGCACCTGAAGAGTAATGTCTAGAATTGACATACAAGGTATTTGGCCTGATACTGACTTCACAGACCTGTATTGAAAAGTTTTGTTAAAGGATCAGCATACATCTCGATACTGTATTTTGGTTGCCATATTGACCTTGAGTTGTTATTGTAGACAATATTTCTCCATTGTCCTTTGACATTTTCAGATCCTGCAAATTGTATTGTTTGGCAATTTATAGCCACTCAGATTTAAAGAGATGAGCAAAATTTTTTTGGTTTGAAGTTGATCAAACAGTAGATCCCAGTTTTGGTAAAATTTAAAAATTGGTATAAGAAAGATTAGCCTTTAGTTAACAGTATTTTGGTGCATGAGATGAGTTGGCAAACAAAACAAAACCAGTTATTTACTAAAGGGAGGGTTTTTAATATAAAGAACATATACAAGGTATGTCCCACCTTCTTGTCACTGCATACAGATGTAAAATTTTTGTTGCCAAAAAGAATCTTTCTTGTTCATTTTTCAGTGACAGTAGAATGAACAAGTACTATACACACAACACTGTTTAGTTCTATGAAGAGGGGAGGACAAATATGTAGCACCCCATTACATTCTATTCCATAGTATATGACAGCGACCATCACCACTTTGGGGGGAGGGGGGACTGCTGTACACACTGTAGATTTTTGATTGTTCTTCTGGGGAACAGTTATCTAGCGTGTGCACATAGCCTAAATCTCTTGGCTATGTAAAGATTTAACAGCTATTAATTGGCAAATGCTTTCAATCCTGGACCTGATCCACTCCAGATTTACTGGACCACTCAGGTTCTCCATGATAGTCTATATTGTCCAGAGCTTTAATATTTTAGGGCTAATGTGTTGACATTTCACATACTTTTGGCATGCTGATTGTTTTTTTAAGTCCATTTTGTTATTTATTTTCAACAGGATCTTAATACTTAGCCACAGGCCAAAAAATGAACATTTTTTTTTCCAGCGCACCAAAATGACTAATGATCAGAGTAGGTGCATTGTTCACCTGCAGCACTTCCCAAAGTCTGTATGACTTCAGAAAGGCCATAACAATCATGACAAAAGGAAGGCATAGTATGTGCAGGGCCCCCATTTTCAGACTCTAAAGACATGTGATTTGGGAAGATAACCAGAAACAATATTCATCTGATTTTAGCTGAAAAAACCGATGGAAGATATGGCAAGGATATGTAAATAGGTGCAGATCAAAACAGTAGATTCCAGTTCTGGTATGCTTTGGTGCAAAGAAATGATGGTCCCTACTTAACAGTATACTGGTGTTGGAATAGGCAACCAAATGGTTCAGTTCAGCTTCACCATCTTCCATCACCATATTGATTGGCCAGGCCGCAATGACAGTCTAAGCAGCCTAAAGGGAAACCAGGATGTGCCTTTTTTGACAGACAAAGACTGCAATCAGTATGTTTTATTTCAGATGGGGCATAACCTTTCCCTTTTTGCAATAATGACATGCCGAATCACTGATTTATAAAGAAGAACATAAAACTAAACAGGAAACTAATGTTATAGCTTAGATGTATGGCTGGTGATATAGTTATTTTGCAGTTTAGTACATTGTAAGTATTTTATTGCACTTCAGATCAGTCTGAAGAAGTCAGTTCTTCTTTGGCTATGATGTCCTGCTGTACCTAAAGGTTTCTACTGTATTAGTTCCCTTCAGGGTCTTAAAGGTAAAATAATGTGGTTTGGAAGATTTAAACTAATTAATACATATTTTAAAATGTATAAAAGTCAAATATGCAGGTTTTCTTGGCAAGTATATTGACCAATTACATAGCCACTCATCGAGTGTTTCATATACACTGCTGTTAATTTCCTTTTTGCGTAAGCTGGGAGTTTCCATTCATTCTTTGGAGTGGAATTTTTGTAGGTGTAATATAGTGATTCACACCTACAATTGAAATATAGGCATTGATTTGGAGTTGTTTAATGTCATTAACCAGTTAAGCTCCAGAACAATTTTCACATTTTAGCCAAGAACCTAATATTTCTGCAAAAAGGTTGTCATTACAATATTCGACAGACCAGTGTAAAACGTAAATTAATTTTTGGTTCAACTCCTAATGGGGTAGACGTGTGAGAGCATGTGAGAGCGTGCCCATTATCTTCACTTGCGGGTTCCATTGCTTACGCTGGTCCACAGCCAAGCAGCAATTTAAAAACTATACGGCAAGACCCCAGCCTGCAAATACCCCAGATGGCAGATTTGGAGGTAGAGGCACACTCGGATGGTGAGAATTCTGGGGGTGAGTCACCCTTATCCTTTGTGGAACCCAATATAAGCTATTTTGAAATGAGAAAAGATGGCTACTTATTTAAAAGCAGACATCACTCTTATAATTTCGAATACCTTACAACACTATCTAGAACAGATCCAAGAGGAAGTTATATGCCTGTTTTGAACACTTCATATTATACAGATGTGGCAATGGAGTTGCAATTTGCGGCCCAATAGTTTCTTTATGTCCTTTTACATGGTTGGGAAATGCTTTCAAGCTGTTTGTGGTGCATTAGAATTGGGTGATTTTCATGGGTAGCCTCAGGTACAGTGTACTCAGCAATACATATTAGACTGTAGAATGTAATTTTCTCTTTTAGAAGTAGACTTAATGGCATAAAGTAGAATCTGATTAATTTTAGTTTTAAAATATGTTTTATGTAGGTAGTAGTAGCAGGGAATCATGTTTTTTTTTTACAGGCAAGATTAGGAATTCTTTAACTATTAAGCAACAGTTTAAACTAAAAGCCATTGCACCACTTTAAAAACATAGGGTAGGTATAGATTGGAATGGTCAATTACACAATAGTTTTATGATACAGTCTGGGCTTGTTCAGACCTGAGGTTTTTTTTAAAGCGTTTTTTAAAGGTTCCAAATACATTTGCAAAAAACAACATTGGACTGAATAGGTCCATTCATTATCCTTTATTTGACAGAGGGCAGCAGAATTTCCATGTGGTTTTCTGGACGTATCAGCAGCATCTGATAATTCTTGAGGAAGGTGCCTGAATGTCTGCGAAACACGTTGACAAACTCATGAGACTGCTGGTCACTGCTCTTCACCCCTGAATATGTTGTTATGATATTTTTTATTTTCTATGTAAATTTAGCATTTTGTATTGAAATAAAGTTGCTGGCATTTTATGATAGATCATTGTTTATATTATTTGTATATGACTTAAATGTCCCTTTTTCCTCTATATTACTGCCTGGCTTATTGAAAAATCACCTTATTGGCCCTACTAACCCAGCTGACCATGGTTCAAAAGCAGTGAAGTATGCTTTAAAATAAAATGTCTGGGACACACATTTTCACCCCGGAAGGATTCACCATAAACCTATGGTAGTGGTGAACCTTAATGTCACCCCTCGTAAAATCTGTACTTTTAGGGGAGAATGTAGCTCTTTCTCCTATTCGAAAACAAATATGCAGAAAGCAAAAAATTAAAATCTGAGTTGTTTGTAATTTAATTCATCTAGATTGCTGGAAATACTCTGTGTGAGACTTAAATTTCATACAAAAATAACCTAAAAGGAACTGAACGAGATCTTTATTTATGTAAAAGTATATTTACATCAAATTACATTTAAAAGTTATTTTTCACAGTGATTTTAATTTTTGTTAAATTTCTGTAGCCCTGAAAAGGGGTTTTTTTTTGGCCCCCGAAACATGTTGGCTTTTTTTTTTGTTGCTTTCATGAAGTGTTTGGCCTTCTTTTCTTACTGGGGGTTTCTGCTATCTCGGGCTCCAGAAAAATTTTATCCTCACTACCTGTCAAACTGGCCGCACTTTACCAGATAGGTGACAAACAAACTACAAGGGACAAGGGACAAGGCTGTTGTTTGCCCTTACTTCCCCACTTCCAAGAAATCTGTCAGCACAGTGTATATTACTACTGTGTTTCTAATTTGTGGTTCCTTCCCTTCATTTAGCTTTCTTACTGCTAATGTTTATCTATTGTTTATCTGACTTGTATTTCCAGAGTACCTGTTGCTATGGTGACAAACAGATGACACTTACAGAATTCATTCTTCATGTATCAGACCTGTACAAATATACAGTTTCTCTGTAAAGTATTTCATGTACAGCCCATCTAAAAAAAATATAATTTTTTTTGTATAAAAAGCAAAATAATAGTAATAAATCAAAATATTTTCCTTAGCATATTCATCACAAGGCCATCTTGATAAATGTCAGTCTTTGTTTAACCTTTGTTTAGCACCTAGCTGTGCATTTATGTGCCGTACCTTAGCCTATATATTCTTATTGTGACATTTTGTTTAGTTTTCAGGTATAAATGTGAATTGATTAGGCTTTTTGAATGTATATGTAAATATAAGGACAGAAACAGACAGGCTTTTCAAGGGCAAATATTGTGTATATATTTATTAGTGAAACATTTTATAATGGTCCTGACTCTAAACAGAGACTGACTATTCTAAACACAATACATATAGTGACCATAAAATATCTGTTGTTCTCAATTTGTTTTGTTTGGTACAAAATTATTATTGACATATGTTCAAGGGTACCCGAAGTGTTTCGCCTTATTAGGGTTCTTCAGGGGATCACATGAGATCAGTAACATATATTTGCAGTAAAATTGTACACAACAGACAAGGGACTGTAGGTATGGTACATCCCTAGGGTTCACAAACTGTATCATGGGTTCGGCTGTAATGTATGAAGGAGTCCATATTTATATATATTTAGGAACAGTGCTAAGTGAAATATGTGTGTTCAGTACTTTATTTTCATACTATATCATGTGTCTGTATATTATTCATCAGCCAATCTTTGCCAGGGTGCAGGGTGTATAAATTGGAGCATGTCTTTCTCTCCTTTGCTAGTGTTTTATTGGTATGTTGATATTCAGGTTAATTAATTATCCACAGTTGTTGTTTGGTATGGTGACAAATAGGAGTCAGTTTCCTAGTTCATTGGTGGTTGTGAGTGGTAGTAAACAGCAGGACGTCCGCAGCCCAGCCCCATGGGTTGTATGTACTTTGCATTCCAAATTTTGCTGCTGCTGTGTGTGTTCTTTGTATCTGTATGTACTGTTTAACGTGCAGACTTTGTGGTTATATTTGTAGTGCACCATATGTACATTTAATGTAAATGCAATAATACTATACTATTAAAAAATTTCTTTGAGGATTCTTTGCTTTCTACCGTGGGAACCAGTACTAGTAGCTGATCAACAGGGTTGAACTGCCACACCTGGGCTGCTCTATTGTATACCCTGCTCTGGGACTCTTGGGCCTTTTGCATGTGTTCCTTCACGATGGGCATAATACTGCTCATGCGATCCTGCATTTGAGCCACGTGCTCTATCACACTTTTGTACAGGGTAGCCCCACTCTCCCATGTCTCCTTGGCAACATCCAGCAAACCCCTGGGATGTCTCCCATATAATAACTCAAATGGGGAAAAGCCAGTGGAGGACTGAGGGACCTCTGGGATGGAGAACATGAGATATGGCAACAGACGATCCCAGTCCTTCCGATCCTTTTCTACCACCCTTCTCAACATCCCTTTTAAGGTTTTATTGAACCTCTCCACGTGGCCATCTGTTTGGGGATGATATACAGAGGTTCTTAGCTGCTTAATTTTCAGTAATTTGCAGAGCTCTTTCATGACTTTAGACATGGAAAGTGTACCCTGGTCAGTCAGTATTTCTTTTGGTAGGCCAGTTCGGGAAAATACATGAAGTAACTCTTGAGCAATGCATTTGGAGGAGGTATTCCACAGCGGAATAGCTTCAGGATACCTGGTGGCATAGTCTAGCACTACCAAACTGACTACTACTGGTGGCCTCAGGCAGAATTTACTATAATGGCCCCACCAAATCAATAGCTATTCGGTCAAATGGAATCCCAATTATTGGTAGGGGAACCAAGGGGCTCCGAAAGTGACTGACAGGAGCAGTTACTTGGCAGGACCTACAAAACTTTTCAACCTCTTGGTAACAACCTGGCCAATAGAACCTTTGCAGGATTCTTTCCTTTGTTTTGTCAGTCCCCAAATGACCCCCAAATAAATGAGTGTGAGCCAAATCAAGGACCATCCTTCTATAAGGTATGGGCACCAGTTGCTCCACAACTTGATCACGCACCTTAGTAACCCGATGCTTGCTTACAGCAAAGTGAGGAAACCTTTGATCAGCATTAGATTCCTGAGGTACCTCATTCAGCACAGTTACATTTTCCCATGCATGTTTCAGAGTGGGGTCTTGTAACTGAGCAGTCCTGAAGTTGTCTCGTGACACTTCCAAGTCCGAGACATTCTGCTCAGGGTTAGACGCCTCTCAGGGTTATCGGGGAAAACTGTCCGATACATCAGTGGTCACCACTACCGCATCTGTTTGGGCATCCTCCCCTAAGGGAACTGGGCTGAAAGAAGCTGAACCTGCAACAGGCATATCAATACAGTGGGGTTGAGACCAGAGTTCCCAGAATAACGGAAAATCACATCCCACGATCACTGGATGTATTAAGTCTGGTACCACACCCACTTCATGGGTCACTGTCCCGCAGCCAGTCTCTACTTTCACTTTGGCCTGCGGATAATGCTTAGTGTTCCCATCAATAGTCGTAAACCGCTCAACAAGTGACACGAACTGGTCCAATGTTTTGGGGTCTCCTAGAGCAACCCATCGGTGAATGTCCGAAGGAAGTCCGCTCACATAGGGGTCGAGGACGATTCGGTCGACGATGTCTGCAGGTCTCCGTGTCTCGGCTGTAGCCACTTGCGCACAAGGTGTAGCAAATCAAACATTTGGGAGCGGGGCAGCTTATTTTCCTCAAACCGCCAGTCATGGACTCTGCGAGCTCCTACAGATAAGGTGACTCCCAGCCGAGCCATGATTTGTGCCTTAAGGATATTATAGTCTTTGGTCTGCTCTGCCGTTAAATCAAAATATGCCTTTTGCGGCTCCCCAGTCAAATAAGGCGACAGAACCCTGGTCCATTCAGCAGCAGGGAGTTTCTCCCTTTCCACAATCCTTTCAAACGCCACCAGATAAGCCCCTATGTCGTCATCTGGGGTCATTTTTTGCAAGGCGCGATGCACTGCCTTTTTTACATTCAGAGTCCCAGATAACTTCTCCATATTCCTTGACTGAGCTGACACCCTCTGCCCCAGGACTGTGACCTGTTCCAGCAGTCCTGCTGGAACAGGTCACTCTTAGCAACCAGCCTGCCCGCATCCTCCACCATATGTGGGCGTTAGTTTGACAAATGGTAGGCAACTAGCAGGACTGGAAGACACATCAGGGTTTTATAGAAAAAAAAAACAACAACAAAATTATCCCAACAGGATGGCTTACCTTCAGCCGGTTAAAGATCCAAGACATAAACACTTATCTTCAGCTGTCCCGTGTCTATAACAGTCCGTTTTCAAAAAAAAGGCAGAAAAAACTAGAGTCACCTTGTCTGAAGAGTCTTGTCTCTCTCTTGCTCAAGAACACTGTGGAGAGGAATGCTCTCAAGTCCTCTCTGTTGGAGTCTTTTCCTCCTCTGCTCCCTGGCAGCTGTTTCCTTTTTACTCCCTCTGGGAGCTGCACCTGGACTCTTCTCCAGCAGTGGGGAAATCCCGGGATGGACTGCTGGAATATCCACACTGCAATCCCTTAAATTATAGCCCTTAGACCAGCAACCTGTATGGCACATATCTGCCCTCTAGTACCTTTCCTGCTTGTTGCCTACAACATATTAACAAAACAATTACAAAATTGTCTAAAATTCTGTTTTAACTTTGTCATTATGGGGTACTGAGTGTAGAATAATAGTTAAAAAAAAATTTAAACGATTGTGGCATCAGACTGAAACATAATGAAATTGAAAAAAAGTAAAGGGGTTCTGAATACATTTTGAAGCCACTGTAGATGGATGCTGTGGATGTATTGGTACTTATTAAAGTGATATTCAAATTGTATTTATTGTTCTTAAAAAATTGAGCTTACTTTAAAGTGGAAAACAGGGCATTAAAGCCCCTACCTCCATACATTATTGAAAAAAAGTATACCCTTTTCCTGCAAACTT